>NC_136501.1:99562007-99582007 GCF_053919585.1 Euprymna scolopes | reverse complement strand
TAAGTTAACAAATTTCCCGAACTTCCATTATTATCGATTACTAGATTGTCCTTTTGACTACTGTACACTCTTTAACAATTATCCTTGAGTGACATCTACACCTTGGTAAGTGGTGACGCCTATGGAAAAATAAGAACTGTATATATATATATATATATATATATATATATATATATATATATATATATATATTAGACACGTCATAACTGTACAGATTGTTTTAGTTTTCTGTTAAAAAGAACCAAGTATATGCAGAATAGTAACGAGAGAATCGCTGCAATATAATTAACATTAGACTGAATTCGGTGACGCAAATTAATGCATTGATCGCTAAAGATCAATTGAACAACGCAACCAAAATCTTGTGACTATTTTCCCAAGTAGTTTTGAACGTTGAATCTCTTCCAAGATATATATATATATATATATATATACATATATATATATATATATATATCGTTCCATCGACATAAGATCGGTCATGCTTGTCCAAAATCGCTCTGGCATTAGCTAATTCACAGGAAATCAACCTGGCTTTAATCCAGAAGCTATTTCCCAGCCGCGAGCGAAGTGAAGCTAGCCATTTAAAGTTACAAGTTTGTGGCTGCTAACAAAGCGGAACTGTCTCTTGCTATAAAATGCTCAATACGCATGCGTCCTAAAAGGACACAAAACCAGGACGTAACAGCTCGAAGTTGGCGATAAAAGTAACTTCAGGTACAGAAACTGACTATATTTCGTGTCATTAATTTTGTGCTCGTGTAATTTTTTTTTTCATGTAAGCTCCTTGTTAAATTCGTCGAACTTACGCAATGCAGTAATATACGAAGTAATTACTTATTCTTCGCTATTTGAATACTGTACTCTTAGCTATTTATGCAGATATATGCATCCTCTAAGGTTTTGAGCTGAAAATCAAATTTTTATACAACTTTGTTTATAGCAGATAGTAAGAACACTATGGCGATTTGTAGTTATACATTATTATCTGTATTATTATTCGCAATTATCTTGCTATAGATTGGAGAAACCTTAAAGAAACCCTGTCTCGTATTCAATATTACTATTATAACATTAATAACAGTGTTAGTACTTTTATTCATGTCTATTCTACGAATACGAATAAGAGGGTGCAGGGAAAACAGAGAAGGATTACCGTAAAAACATACTCGTGTCAGTCTGTCGTGCAGGCTGAGAAGAAAAAAACGAAAAGATCCAAGATGGTGACCGTTGTCTGTTTAATGTCCACGGTCTCGAAAATTGCGTTTCACACGTGATTTAGAGGTGCGGTCGGCACTAGAAAAGCAAGTTGCTGGGGGTGGGGGAGAGGGCGTGGTGAAAAGCGTTCAGACCTGTTTAGAATGTACATCGTCGCGCGACTCAGACATTTCCGATTCAGATTGTGTCGTTTTTGGCACCGAAAGAAAGTTATTGTTAATTAATTCATAAAATGCAAAATGTCATTTCTCCAGCAAATGCACGTCCACTCGACCTGCTAGTGTGTAAACTCACGCCTGTTTGGTTGTTATATATATATATATATATATATATATATATATTAATCTCGATAGTGCTGTCTATGAAATAATGCATTTTTACAAAAAATGTCATGCAAGCATTCAAAATGTGGTTCTGATTTAATCTTGCGTAAATAAAGACAAGTATTGCTTTTCGGTGATCCATTAAAAACATAAATGCATATGAATATCAAATATATCTTTGTTAAGGGTAATGAAATGCTGCATATTAAAGGTTTTATCATGAATACTTACGTTAAACGCTTACACCGAACATCTACAAATGCAAGGAAATTATGTTGCTTGTTCATAAAGTAGCAATAGGAGACACAAGTACTTTTATTTTAAATTGATGCTTTCTTAGTTTGTCCGCTTAAATAGACAATCGTTCGCTTCCATTAACAGAGAATGTTGGATAAAATGAATGGTTCTAGGCGTTCAGTCAGAATTTTAAATGGTAACTTCGTACTGATGTTGCACATTGTCAAGCAGCCAGTACAATCATCCGCCAGGCAGATTATTCCCAGAAAATTCGGAACACTTTAGCAATGGATGATAATTAGATCATAGCTTATATATATATATATATATATATATATATATATATATATATATATATATATACATACACAAATATATATATATGTATATATACACACAGACATTTTTAAACACATACATGTATACAGACAAACATATATATGCACGCATATATATGCAAAGATATATGTATATATATATATTCATGTATACATACACATACATATATAGTTGCACACATACATTTATATACATACCTATATACCCATATATATGCAAACATACATAATTCAGCATATTCATATATTTACACGCATATATACACATACATACACCTACACACACATATATATGTGTGTGTATATATATATATATATATATATATTTATTTATATATATATATATATCATATATTTCTGTAGAAATATATTTTCCTATATATCGATCCTTATATAAGAAGCCCAATGTGATTACAGAGCAATATATAGAATAAATGACAAAATATAAATTTTTGTCATATATATATATATATATATATATATATATATATATATATATATATCCAAGAGTGGCACCTCGATGTGTGGGAATATATTATGATTAATGAATGTCTCATCAGTATTTTTACTTGTCATCCAAATAAATGGTATCGGCATTTTATTTAAAATCAAATATGTTAATTACCAGGTCTTGTAAGGGCCCCATCGCATTAACAGGCGAGAAAGCCTGCCATACATCTTCGCGGTTACACTCCGCAATACATTGTCGTCTACAATGCAATGTACAATATATGCTGTTGATTTTATATTTTTATATATAATGGCCCGAATTAAAGTATTAAATGCAACAATAACGTATCATGTTTCAAGTTTGCCTTATACAGATTCATTTCGACGTATCCCAATCATATCAAAGAACTGTTGATTTTATATGGCTAACCTTAATCATTTTGTGGTGATAAAGGTTTGAATTTATGATAAAAATTAAAAGTATCATAATGCATCTGTGCTTTTAAACATAAAATTTATTCCGAACTCGTTCGGCTCATATCCGAGAACCTATTGTTGAATTTATATGCCTCGCTTTTCTGCTCACGCACGCACACACACGCACATATATATATAAGGCAAAACGCGCTCGACAGTTTTTGTATGTCCAACAAAATTTTTTATCGCCCGGCTTCTCGTGGACGGGGTGGTACTATTGCTTAGAAGTGTTTATATACCCCTATATAATAATATCTAAAACTTTCGAGCGCGCGTCACGTCTAGATTCATTTACATCGAATTTTACACAATTCTTTCTCTTTCAACCCGTCTCGTGTTGATTCGGCTTTTTCGTATAAAAGCGAAACTGACGTGAAACTAAGGAACGATTCTCCGGCCTATAGGCCGGGAGCGTATCAAACAATTGATTTCATTTGGACACCCTCCCCCAATAAAGGGGGGGCTTGTTTTCGCTAACACGTTGGGGAAACAATACCAGACAAATTTGGATAAAAAAAACCCAAAACACTATCCCACAGTTAAAATTCAGTGCGCTTTTAAATTCGGCGCACACCTGCCAATTGTGTGTTTATAAACGTTAAGTGCGTTTCATTCCCTGTGGTTTCAGGGTTGACCTCATTAACCACGCACCTGTTACATCACTTATTACTGATTTTATTTCACACATTCTCACTTTTATGCCATCGTAGTGTGGCGGTAAGTCCTCAGCCTATTAACCTCAAGGGTTCGTGTTCGAGCCTACCTACCAACACTTTTTTTCCTTTTACACCTCCAAACAGCCGGCCAACTCCGGGTACCCCCGCTAGTATTTTATATAAATATATCTTGTTTGTAAAAAGTTATGTATGCATATTTGTATATCTGATTAAAACTTTCGACGGGGGCGAGGGATTTTCACGAGATCAATATCGTTTTAAGATCGGCACTTCGGACAGTGAGTATCGAAAAATTCTCTAAAAACATTAATTTCTTCGCACTCAACTTTTCTACACGGAGTTGTCGCCCTTTTCGCCGATATTTTCGAATGCCATCCCCTCTTTTCGATTCACTAACTTTATTTAAACTTTCGCTACTTCCGGTTGGGCGATGGACGCAAAGGAGATTATGCCACGTTTTTTATCACGTTCTTTTCTAACTGCGCGGTACGAGTTCAAGTCTGCTTTCCTACTACTCCTACTACTTCTTATTTGTGCTCAACACACACCTCGAAACACCCGGGCAATATCAGTCCCCCAGGCTAGTACAACAATAAAACTTACAAAATGTAGTTGTGATGTTACGCACTTTGATGTGTTCCATTTATCAAAATCGTGTCCTCTTCGGAGTTTTTCAATCATATATTATCCGTACGTATTGAAGACATTTCGATAAAAACCCTACCTAAGAAGAGAGCCCGTTTATAAAGTTCCCTCGCGTGAAATGTCATCAAAATCGGCCAATCTGTTTAAGTGTCAATACGAAAGGAACTCAAGCACACACAATGTTAATTTTATATACTAGTAGAGATAGAAAGTCATGGTGAGAGGCGAAGAAAATTTAATCAAGTTTGATGTATTTAATTGACTATGATTGTGTACACCAACAATCTTTTGATATATTAAATACTAGGCCGAATTTCTAAATATTTATAATATAAACCTAAACATAGCGAAAACACATAAACAAACCCTTGTTGAAAATATTTACAAATGAGGTGATTTGAATTCACAGAAATATATTCATGTTTTAAAGCTGTTATACTTTTATTTATATATAAAACATTTTGTCTGAATTTACATGTGCACGTATAAACACCATAATATCTCTCTCTTTCTTTCTCTCTCTCTCTCTCTCTCTCTATATATATATATATATATATATATCATTTAAAGTATAAGATATGTATATAATTTATAGAAGTTTAAATGTTGTTTGTTTTTTCTTTAGTAAGATTTTGATTAATAAATTCACACACACGCACACACACACACACACACATATATATATACATGCGTGTATGCATTTGTGTAGATAAAATAAAAATAATCTATTTGCCGATATATACTATTTAATCAAGTAAGCAGATACTTAACAGTAACATAACGACAAACGTTTTCATAATGTGTCTGATTTCATAAATCGTTATTTAGAACCTAGCAATTCAGCCCGGCTTAGCTCAGGCCTTAATTGCTGCCCATAAATGTATGTGCAAATATATAACTCTTAAATTATATATATTCTATATACCCCCATTCACTAGTGTGTCATTCTTACGCAATCATCAGCGTAAAAGATGCAAATAAAAGTTGGTCGAAGAATGCGACGCCAGAAACGAAGCCAGTGTTGGCTCAATTAACAAAGAACATACTTAAGGTCCAGGATTTATCGTCAAAAATATCCAAGACTCTTTTTTTTTACATTAGTGAAACTTTAAAGACGATCTTAGAGCTATCAAGTAACAGGAAGCAACAATCCTGCATACAGGAGTCGCTAATTGACTTGATTTAACAATTTCCAAAACAGTATATAACTTTAAGATTTTTTCATTTCTAAAAATGGGCGACATTAATCATAATTGTGAATAATCATTTTAATATAATTATACACACAGGTCTTTCATACTTCCGAAATCAAGAATGTAGTAAATTACAATAAAGTCGAAGGAGTCAGATTCCAAAACGAATCTATTGACAGTGTGTTTACCTTAATGAACGAGTTCTTATTAGCGTATTTAATTTATGAGGCGTAAAGTCTTGTAAGTACTAAGCGCTTATTGTTTTAAGTCGTCATAGACTCCTCTTTCTTAGTAGAATAAGACAGTGCCGACTCAAGATAGGTATGCTTTGCGACTACAGAACTTCTGGTTTACAATTACAGATGCAGCCTAGACTTAAACGATATGCGTATATAGTATTCGTTTAATTAACATGCTATTTCCATCTCTGGATAATTTGACATAATTTGTGTTTTATTTAAGTAATCATAAGTACGGCAAACTCGATTAGATATTTTTATAGATTTTGTTACTCTACAATATGTAGCGTGTTATTAGTAAAGTAGAATACATTAAATCAGCGTATCTGTTTAATTAAGAATAATTAACACGAGCCACACAGTTTATATAATTGATATGCATCACTATAAGACGGTATATATATATATATATATATATATATATATATATATAAGTGAACGTGTCTGTGTTTGTGTCTGTGTGCATATTCTTCGCAATACCTCTGTTAATTTTCAGTCTACAGACTCGAAATTTGATATACAGGGTACTAAGATTTGGGAAAATCTATGTAATCGGTTTTTGGGCGGAAATTTGTCTGTTAATGAGTTAAAGTTCACAGATTTGATCTTTGAGAACTCCACCAAACTCCCCCGCCAATTTTCGGGATAAACAATTTTAGATATAGGTTCCTTGGACATGGATCTAACTTTATAACTTGATTTGAGCCCAAAACAATAAATTTTAGAGGGACCATAATACGGGTCAAATTTTAAAACATTGACCTTTTTTTGTTGCTCAGAATACACCTCCAAAAACCCAGGCAACTCTGGCCATCCATGCTAGTATATATATATATATATATATATATATATATATATATATATATATATATATATAATTATCTTTTTTACTATAATAATTAAATACCTCTATACACTTTCGGGATTCTTCAGTGATGGGTGTCACGATTAACACCAGTCGACAGATTCGAACGCGGCAACACGAGCCATCTGTGGGTCGATTAGCAATGAACGTTTCAATTCGGCTACCATTAACCATGAATTAAATAACGTCGAATTTAAACATTTTACTGTTAAATCTTCTTTACGTAAGTCTGACAGCGATCTAATCGTTATTCGATGATAAGAGCTAAATTGACCGACTTTAATTGAACTGAAAGTGCTTAACGATAAGGAACGAGTTTCTTAAATGTTTATATTTTTTTCGTATTTATTTCTTATATATATATATATATATATATATATATATATATATAATAATAAAAAGATTATGTCATTGGAAATAATTCAGTAATAAAAGTAAGTTCAATTTCTTGCACAATGAAAATGCACCAATATACTGACAAAATATAATAAAACATTAGGACTATGACAAGAGAATATTCTTTTCATTATTTCGAATCCCGAGTATAGATCAGTTGATATTTTATGTTTTAGTGATAGTGATGGGGTTCTCGATTCATTAACTGTGTGTTGGATATATATTCGAGAGTCAAAACAATGAGAAGAATATTCTGTTGTAAGAGCCCTATCAATCATTCGTATTAATAAAAATTAAAGGAGAAATGAAAAACTTCAAAAATTGATATAATTATTACATAAATTATTCTGCGCTGCGAAGCAGGTGCTGCCAAGAATAAAACATTCTAACATGCTAAAAGAAACAAGCTTTAAAATGGAAACCATCTTGAAATTATGAATATATACCTTTTGTAATTTATTTGTATATGCGTTTTTTCCTACATCGGGTTCCATAAATTAAAAGATGGGTAAAAATAAAAAGTGAAATACAATTGAATAAGGCTACCTTAACATCAACCCACACACTATATATATATATATATATATATATATATATATATATATATATATATATATATATATATATATATATAAATCGCACATGTAAGAAATTCATTTTTATACTATGAAAAGGTTAGTAATTACAATTAAGAATAGGAAATTGGGGAAAAAATTTTTGTAACTTGTCTTCTTCCTAAGATTAAGGGTGGTGGTGTTTGATCAACACTGCTGGGGAGCCATGATGTAATACACTGTTTTGTTTTTAAATCCCCGAAACAGTGTTTCATGGTAAACAACTGATGATCCCTTAAAAAATATAAAAATTGGTATTATAGTAAATTTGAGAGTTGATGCAGTGATTGCAGGTGATTAAATGACTTACTGACTAGATGTTTTTTTTTTTTTTAATGAATGATAAAAATATTTTTTTGTGTGGTTTCAAATGTTAAAAACTTCAAAGACTATATATATATATATATAGAGAGAGAGAGAGAGGGATAGAGAGAGAGAGAGAGATATTACCGATATTGAAAAAGAATAGTATGAGAGGGAAAGTTGGTAATTGATTTTTCTACAACTATGTACTAGTAGATCAATACGAAAAACGTGCAATACATTGGAATTATCGCGTAGTACATTAGGGCAATTAACAGTAGACATACAATATCCATATTTGTTAATCTCCATAAAAGTTAAGTCGCTATATATACACACACAGACACAAACACAGATAGAAATAGAAAGAGAGAGAATGGAAATCATATATATATATATATATATATATATATATATATATATATATATATATATATATATATATATATCATATTGGAGTGAATAGGTGATATAAATCATATGTACGAGAAAGTGAGCGTTTTGACACAGAGAGCGAAACGAGATGAATTGGAGGAATGGTGGGAGGTCGATATATCGATAAGACAGAAGTGTTGAAGAGAAAATTGATGATAAATAAAGATCGTAATTAGGCAAAATGAGGCGAAAATGACGTCTATTCCTTTGTGTATTTCAATCTGTCTGGACACCAGAATAGATCGTTGGCCAGGTGACACGCGCAATCACCCATGTCCACATCTCATCCAAAATCTCGCCCCAGGCTACGCCAAAATAATGTTATCCGGTAGCCATTACCGGAAATAAATTTCGACAAGACGTCTGCAACAATTTGTCATCTCACACCGTTTAATGAGGAATCATATGCTGTATTTTTCATCCCGTTTGATTACCTTAGCAACTCTCTTTCAAATAGTATTACTGTGTTACCTTATTTATTAATTAGCTTAGGTGCTCGGCGTTGCCCGGGTGTTTAGTGGCGTATGTTGAGTAAAGAAAATAATGGTAGGTGGCAGGCAGACTCAAACCCTTACCGAGAAGTAGGAAAAGAAAGCAAAAAAAGTTACGTCTTACTGTTGCGTCCATCGCAAAACTTAAGTGACGAAGATTTAAATAAAGGCTAGTCAAGCAAAAGGAAGAGATGCCTTTCGAAAATTTCGGCGAAAAAAAGCGATTCATGCTTGTAGAAAATTGACCAGTTGAAAACGAAGGAATTCATGTGTTTAGCAAATGTTTTGATATTTATCGTCTGAAAGTGTCCACCTTCAACCCGATAATAATGTCGTGAGAATCCGTCGCTTCTGGCGAAAGTTTAAGGCAGACATACATACATACATACATTTATACATACATTTAAACAAACAGGTGAGATTTACATAATAGAAGATCAATACTAGAAATGTTTTAATTTGCGAAGATAGGGTGATAATATAACCATGACATATAATTGATTAATAATACGTGACTGTCTATATGTCTGTACGTTTCTCTTTATCTGAATGTTAATAGACTAGAAATATACAAGATGATATATACATATATATATACATATATATATATACATATATACATACATATATATATATATATATATATATATATATATATATATATATATATATATATATATATAAAGAGGTCTAGGATCTAAAATAATATTTTTTTTCTTGTTTTTATGCCACAAATAAACTATTTTGATGCATATATATATGTAATTACTACTACTACTAATAATAATGATAATGATTACATATATTATTATTATTATTATTATTAATGATTTTTATTATATGATAATATTGGTCAAATGATATTTTATTTTACGTAGCAAAATAGTATCTTCATCACAAATACGTATAGGAAACGGATAACCTCTGCGACATTTGTATAGCCCAGCCGGGATAAAATTTTACCCCGCGGATTAGGCCGATATTCAAGATCGATAAACCACACGGATACATTAAACGCCCATCTTAAACAAGACATTGGTAGACAATTAGTGTCTCTCGCGTATGGATGTAGCTTATTGACAAAATGACTGTGCATATCATATTAGTGTGATGAAAGCCATCTACATATATTTATTCAAGTGCGTGTCCAACATTTTCTGCATCAAGATAGACAGACAACGATTGTCCGCTACGATCTATGAATTTACGCTTCCGTCAAAATGACTGTGAATAAATTTTATATCATCACACAATTCTCTCTATTTCATCAAGTAATGAACAAACAAGGGAAGCAATAGATGATGATTATATGATGGTTTACTGATTGCTACGCTTGCATCTCATACACGAATAAACTGTTTAGTAGAAAACACGGTTTTTGAAAGATAATTGCACGATATGATTCAAGTGTAGTATCTGTTATGATGCTACACTTTACTTGTCTATTGCCACTCCCCCAGACACGTTTCTATATTAAGTCAATTTTCTTTATGCCTAATTTCAAAGTGCACTTTGTTGAGGAGCAGCTTGCCACCCACATTTTGTCACAGAAGAGAAGAAATTAAATAGCAATAGTAGGATAAATATGTGGTATGAATTGTGGAAGTGTGTTATTAAATTACAGCATGTTGTTGAAAAATATCAACTTCTTATATATAGTGATATTTCTCGTAAGATTTGCGTCCGATGCTATGTGGGAAACCGTCGTAGTTTAGGCTTGAAATGTAATAAAACGCAGGTTCATTAAACAGGGTCACAATTTAAATGTAATATGATTGGGTCAAAATAAATCATAGTTGCTTAACATACGTTATACATGTAACAAAGAAACTTTCATATATCAGCAGTGTTATTGAAATATGAAGAACGCAGATTTCGTGAATTCATATTAGAAATAAAACATCTTGTTGCAATATTTTGGACCTATTAATGGGGTAAATATTTAATTTTATTTCGTAAAATTAAATTTTACAAATGAAAAATGTGACAAAAGGCCGAAAAAAGGGGGATGGGGGGTAATGTTGACCTAGCTAACATAACTTAATTAGACTCTTTCACCAAAATACCAGAATCACTCTGTGGACATCCTACTTAAACCCCGAAAGTTACAAATATATACATGATGTGGGGGGTTGGGGATAAAAATCTTATTTACAAAAATCGAATGAAAAATATACAATGATAAAAAAGTGGTTAGTAAAAAGAACCCCCTAACTAATAATTGTGGCTGATAAGAAGTTTTGTCAGTCGAAAAGATGTAGGTCCCACGAAAACTAACTTTTATTAAAACACCACAAAAATTGCCTACATCACTGACAAAACAGTCTATCCGTCACCTGATGGGGCCGGGATTGGGCTCACGATTTATTTCACAGTTGGATACCATATGTTCTTTGTTCTTCCGAATCAAGGAAAGTGGAACTGTAAATTAACACTTGTCTGTTCGTCTCTGTACTATTCGCAATAAGTACGCTTTGGAATGTTGGATAATTTTGCACAAACATTAAACATGATATGAGTAAACATATAACAGAACGGATTTTCTGGGAAACGTCCCGTACCCCCCTAGAGGTGACTTTCAGTTTGAAATAACAAAAATGAACACTTTTGTGCTTATTAAAAAAAAATGATGACTTGGATGTTCATAAAACTTCCTGAACATTTATAACTGATTTCTTAAAAATTTTGTTGGTCTATATTTCGCGATAATTCTCTGGTGTGCCCCGGGGGAATTTTTAGGGCTTATATAAACACTCATTTTTGGAACAATTTAACTATATTGATCCAAAATTTTCTGTGTATGTCGATTTAGAAGTTTCGCAAGGTGTTGAACTCAAATTTAAATATGTTAAGGTGTTGGGGACTGATGGGCCTAAATAGTGTGGGCAGATGACAGTCTTAGTTATTGCTTTGTTTGCATGGCGCAGAACTCAAATTTACATATTTTAATGCATATATCTGCACCGTTTGATAATTTAAATCAGGATTTGAGTTCATTGGGGAAATTTAGAGCTAAATGGGGGGGGGGAGAAAATGCCGAACTTAGTCACTTTTTATGTTTCATTCACTGCGCAATCACAGGGGAACATGCACTCTTCACTTGCTTTATTTAAAGCAAACTTTTAACTATGTTCTTAAAAATCTAGCGAGTAGGTGAGAAGAATTTTAATTTATGTTTAAAGAGAAGCTGCAGCACTTTAGCTCAAATGAGGAGGTATTTTGTAAATGTACGTATTTTATATTATTTGTTGTTTAGGAAATAAAAACATTAGCAATGATTAACTTATGGATGGAGTACTATTGTCACATACAAGCTGGTTCAACAAACACTAGTCTCTAGCACTATTGTAAAATGTTTTAATATTGTATTTTACCTATTATTCCCAGTACTGACTACACGCCGCACAAGCTATCCCAGAGATACTTTGCTCCGATCAACTTACCGTATTGTACTCTCTTGACGTTTGTACTTGAGATCAAATTGCCAAGCACAGAAAAAAACGACGACTACTAATGGTCTTCTGATTCCAGTAAATAATCAATTATAATAGCTTCTCTTGATTCCCTCTTTCTTTCGAATCCATTTATGTCAACAGTTTCATAGAAACATGTAGTAATTTAAAAATGATGCGGACAGCCATATTCAGTATTTCTTATTCATGATGTCCAATAACTTTTACACAATCTCTGGGAAAAATAGAGAAGGCTAACAGCAAAAGCATGCTCGTATCTGTCCGTTGTGCGGGCTGAAAAGGAAAAACGAAAAGATCCAAGATGACAATCGTGCTCTTTTAATGCCCACGGTCTCGAACAATTCTCGTAAAATCGCGTCTCATACGTGATTTTTAGGTTCGCTTGGGGCACCATAGGCGTAGGTTGCTTGGGGGATTGGGCAGAAGCGTCCGGACCTGTCTAGAGTGAACATAATCAGACATGTCCGAGCTTGCTTATATTGGACTTGAAGGCAAATATATTGTTGTCGGCCAAGAAGCAATCCAGCAGAACAGTGTTCTAATTGGTAGGCAGTGCTAAGAACGAAACATTTAGACTTGTGTATAGTGAATATCGCTGTGTGACTCAGACTTTACGGATTCATAATCAGACTAGACCATTTGTCTCAGTGATGATAAACTTTGTTCGAGTCAGACATAAGTGCAAAAATCTGCAGTTTCGCTTGAAGTCATTAAAAATATTTTGTTATAAAGTTATTATATTGATACAAAATTCAATACTTGAGAAAATACAAATATTACAGGCAAATAAAAATGTGCAGAAAATATGATTTCAATCAGCACCTTTTAAACCCATTATTCGGATCACAAATGTTATTACGGTTGTGAGGTATAAAACCAGCCTATTTCAGAACTAAGTGGAATCAACAAGTCATACCACTGGTTTCAGAGACAAAATGGAGACAATCATACCATGTTTAACAGCATGCTACAAGCACGTTCCTCTCATACCATTTTAGTTGTTCCTGTATTATTTATGATAAATACATATTATATTCTATACACTTAACAATATAATCTACTACTTGTGATTTATTGAATTTGTAACCGGGTCTAGAACAATTTAGAACGATTTATTGAATTTATAAACGGGTCTAGAACAATTATGAAATGCATTTCTTTTGTTGTATTTCGGGAAACTGTATTCCCTTTATGCATCTCAGTAATTAAATTTCGAAAGCAGTATAAAAACAGAAAATGAGATGTTATGCCACAAGGTCTTCAGGTCTTCAAATATTTATAAATGAGGTTTGGTTTGTTTGTTTTGTCTCATGGCGTTTTGGACATTTTCGTGTTATTTAATGTTGAAAACAAACGACTTACGGTCTTTATATCCTCAAATACACTCAGTGTCTAAATATATTATGTTTCTTTGAGCATATCAGTACAATAAGGAGTTCAGTCTCATCCGTTAGTTTTAACGCTTTCGTTTTTTATCTTCAAATATTTAATCCTAATGTGTTATTTAATGTGTGGAGGAAAATTATTGTTTTTAGTAGTTTTAAAGACATAAAATAAATTTGCAAAACAAAAAGAAAAAAAAACAATATATAATATACATCTCTGTTTAAATGTATGCATGTGTGTATGTATGTCTGTATCTATGTATGCATGTTTGTATGTCTGCCTATAACTTTCAACATAGGCGACAGCTTTTCACGAGATCTGTATCGTTATTTAGCTTGACCCTTCGGACGACAGATATCTAGATATTGGCCAAAAACATCAATTCCTTCACCCTCAACTCGGCACTTGTCTACAGGGAGGGTAGTTTTTGTTTTTTCGTCGCCATTTTTCAAGTCGTTGTATCGGAATGACTTTACTTAATGTCAACATTTTGAACTACCGGAAGCGTCATGGAGTAGAGGGAAGACGTCACCTTTTTTTTTTTTTTACTTTCTCTTCCGCCTTCGCATCACGGGTTCGAGCCTGCCTGCCTGCCTACTACCATATATATATATATATATATATATATATATATATATATATATATATTGCTCAACACACACCTTTAAACACACGGGCCAGGCCAGGCACGCAGAGTAGTATTTAATAAATAGTTCTTTAGAAATTATGTGCATATTCTTGAGTCCGACAGAAGAATCACCTGAGTTCTACAGTTGAAGAGGACTGAATGGTATGTCAACGGAAACATTGTAAGAATACCACTTGGGATGAAATATCAAAATAATAAATATTTCTAAGCATACTGTAAGCATTAAACGAAATACTGTTGAAAGTGAAGTGGCGAAATCTTTATTTGCTTTATGTAAATGCGTTTTGATGGTTTCCCTTAAACATTAAACATTTTTTTTTATTAATATGCAAATAGATAAATCCTATCTGAATGAGATATTGCTAGGAACGTATGCGATACAAATTAATAATCTTTTTTATGATTACTGAATATATACAATAAATACCTGGAAGTACAATCCCTCTACTGCCGGTATTGACGGTTAGATACTCTTAGAAAGCTACTGCAGTCATTGACGGGCATCAAAAGTAGAAATGCGTGATAAGAATTCGCCCATGCAAAATTACAGAACTGACCAATATAAACCTGAACTTGTTGAACATTTACGCAGGGATCATCGATTTAAATTTTGTGACTGGAATGGTAGTGAGAAACCCCACCATGATTTACGATCGAAAATGGACCAGAAAATGTCAGTGACAATGGTGACTATATCAAAAACAAATTCTGAAGCTAGTGCTTATGGTAATACTCCCGTCTCCGTAGATTTTCAACATTATAGGTGTTTATTAAAAAAAGCGAGACGATTATTTTCTTACATTCTTAAATACATTTAAATGTGCGTCCGTTTAATCTACGCTTTTACCGTTCGTGATGTGTCATACTAAACCCAGTGAGACCAGACTCATGTAGACGCACCTAATAAGCGCGATCGTTTCTAAAATATGTGGATCTAAACTGGGGGCCACAGACGATATTGAATAAAATCGCAGTAATTGACGTCGGCCGATACGCAAGAAGCACAATGAAATGACGTACGGCTATGCAGGACAAACTTAAGAATCCAATTAGTGAATCCGGGGCAGACAAGTCAAATGCAACTGACAAAGCATAAATACAATAAACGCTTGTGTTATTCTAATGCGTAGCCAGTCGGACAGTGGACATCGACTGAAAAATGTGCACTTATTAATAAAAGCGACAGAATCCATGTAAGTGTATGGTAACGCTCCATACATGACTGTCTATACAACAATAAACGGATGTGTGAAGAGCACGTTTCTCTCTCGACATGATATATCGTACAAGATCGACAAGGGGCTGCCTAATAAAAGCAAAATTCCGAAGATTAAAAACAGTTAATTGATGCAGTTATTCAATAGAAAATGTATCTTTGTTTCTCTCTCTCTCTCTAAATATCATATTTACATGGACAAATATTACATATATATATATATATATATATATATATATATATATATATATATATATATATATATACTATTTTTATATAGACAAATATTACATAAGCATATATATATATATACAACTTTATTTATATAGACAAATATTACATAGTCATATATATATATATATATATATATATATATTTACTCATAATTTTTATTTACATAGTAAAATATTACATAGTCTAATATATCTATACAATTTTATTTACATAAAAATATATTACACACACACACACATATATATATATATATGCATACATATATATATATATACAATTTTTATTTATATAGTAAAATATTACATAGTCTTATATA
Source organism: Euprymna scolopes (assembly GCF_053919585.1). NCBI lineage: Eukaryota > Metazoa > Mollusca > Cephalopoda > Sepiida > Sepiolidae > Euprymna > Euprymna scolopes. The sequence goes on along the minus strand of NC_136501.1, from coordinate 99,565,832 downwards.
TCTATACAATTTTCATTTATATAGAAACATATTACAGAGTCAAAGTTAAAGTTACCAGAAAATATACCGACAGTAATAATAAACAGGTGTCTAGTTATTACATACTACAAGAACGAAACATGTTCTTGGCTCGATAGCAACACTTTACTACTTTAAAAAAGACATATTCAGAGTACATATACATATATATATATATATATATATATATATATATATATATATATATATATATATATATACAGTATCGGACGGCTATTTCAATGCAGCTTGTGGACACAAGCAAGGTACCAAGACTAAACACATTTATACACTGACACATGTCTTCGGTGTTTCAAAATAGAATCATTGTAATAGCCTTCAAACACAACTCCTTTCGCACTTCGTACACTGCTTCAAGTGTAATTAGACATCTCCGCCTTTATATTATATATATACATATATTTATTATATATCTTATATATATATTTATTATATATCTTATATATATATATATTTATTATATATCTTATATATATATATTTATTATATATCTTATATATATATATATCTTTTATATATATCTTAAATATATTTTATATATATATCTTATATATAAATATATATCTTTGTATATATTATATATATCTTATACATAAATATATATCTTTGTATATATTATATATATCTTCTACATAAATATATATATTTGTATATATTATATGTATCTTATGCATAAATATATATCTTTATATATATTATATATATCTTATGCATAAATATATATCTTTATATATATTATATATATATATATATATGTATCTTATACATAACATATATATATATATTTATATATATATATATCTTGTATATATATTATATATCATATTTATATATTTTATATACATCTTATATATATATATTATATATCATATTTAAATATTTTATATACATCTTATAAATGTATCTTTTCTATATATCTGATATATATCATATATATATATATATATATGTATATCTTTTCTATATATCTGATATATATCATATATATATATATGTATATCTTTTCTATATATCTGATATATATCATATATATATATATATATATATCTTTTATACATATCTTATATATCATATATATATCTATATCTTTTATATATATATTTATATATATCATATATCTTTTATACATATCTTATATATCATATATATATCTATATCTTTTATATATATATTTATATATCATATATATTATATATATATATATTTATATATATATATATATATCTTATATATATATGTTTTATATATCTTATATTTTTATTTTATATATATATATCTTATATATATATCTTATATATATTTTCTATACATCTTATATATATATTTTTTTTTCTATACATCTTATATATATATATATATATTTTCTATACATCTTATATATATATATTTTTTTTCTATACATCTTATATATATATATATTTTCTATACATCTTATAAATATATATATATTTTCTATACATCTTATATATATATTTTCTATACATCTTATATATATATATATTCTATACATCTTATATATATATATATATTCTATACATCTTATATATATATATATTTTCTCTACATCTAATATATATATATATATATTTTCTATACATCTTATATATAAATATATATTTTCTATACATCTTATATACATATATTTTCTATACATCTTATATATATATATATATTTTCTATACATCTTATATATATATATTTTCTATACATCTTATATATATATTTTCTATACATCTTATATATATATATATTTTCTATACATCTTATATATATATTTTCTATACATCTTATATATATATTTTCTATACATCTTATATATATATTTTCTATACATCTTATATATTTTATATATATATATATCTTATATATATATTTTATATATATCCTATATATATATATCTTATATATATATATATATATATATATATATATATATATCTCTTGTATATATATGTGTTATATATATCTTATATAGTATATATATCTTATATATAAATATATATATTTTTATATATCTTATATATAAATATATATCTTTTATATATATCATACCCACATATATATATATCTTTTATATATATCATATATATACATTAAATATATATCTTTTATATAAATATCTATCTTATATATATGTATATCATATATATATATATTTAATATATATCTTTTATATTATATCTTATAGATATATAGATATATTTTTATATATACCTTATATATATTTCATACATAATATATATACATCATATATATATATGATATATATGATATATATGATATATATATTATATATTTTATATTATATATATATTGTATATATTATATATTTTATATGATATATATATTATATATATTATATATTTTATATTATATATATATAATGTATATATTATATATATTATATATTTTATATTATATATATATATTATATATATTATATATATTATATATATTATATGTATCATATATATATATTATATATTTATTATATATATTATATATGTATATTATATATATTATATATATATATTATATATATTATATATTATATATATTATATATATATTATATATATTATATGTATATTATATATATACTTTATATTATATATTATATATTATATATTTTATTTTATATATATATATTATATATTTTATATATATATATTATATATATTATATAATGTATATATATTATACATTATATATATTATATATATTATATATATTATATATATTATTTATATATTCATATATATATATATATTATATATATTATATATATATGATTTATATATTCATATATGTACATATATATATTTTATATATCGACATAGCTTTATGTTTTGGAGCATTTTTTACATAAAGTTGTTGAAATGACTGAAAAAGAGGTTGTAGGTAAAAGATTTACACAATAACATTGGAGGAGACAGATGGACTCTTAAAAAGATCTCTTAATTGAAATGCTCCATCCTCTTCTTATCATAACAAAATGAAATGTAACCAAACATCACTCTCTACTCTTCCTCACATTTGTCATCATAAACATTGAACTCTCATAACATTGTTTCCTTCGGTGACTATTTGGTATATACGAAACGAAAAACGTATTTAATTATGTACTCCATCAGAAAACAGACACTAATCACATCTAGCAAATTCGGTTGTATCGCCCGAGTGAGGCAAATTAGAAGGTTCCAAACCTCCCTGGTCAACTAGAGGGAACATCTTGTTTGTGAAAATAAGAAAAAAAAAGATGCTGTCTTCTGCTTAATTCCAAGCGGATCTGCAAGCGAATAATCAATGCTAAACACGTGGAGAGAGCAAGATGGGAAAACACCGGGCCTGAAAGAGGATCTGTCTCTGCTTGATTTATAAAGACCTCAAGGCTAGAAAAACCAACGACAAAACTGAAAGAAGTCTATGAATACAGAGGCAGAGGTGCGTGCATTCTGCTGAAATCAATCACATCTGTCTCACTGTCAGGAAAGTTTGCTCTTCGGCATCCAAGCGTGTCAAACTCTGACAACGCCTTTTAACAACAGAATTGCAAGCTGTTAATTCATAATTATGCTGATTATCTATGATATACTGGGTCATTATGCTTGTGTAATCATTATATATTTGAGTTTGAACACTTTATGTTTATATTTAGTGATTCAAAATATATACGGCAATTGAGTAAATAAAAAAAAATATTACTGATTCGTTGAGAAAGACACCGCACCACTGTCAAAATCTAGAAAACGCAAATTAAGAAAACTCAAGGTCATAATTGACCAAA
>NC_136501.1:99472007-99557007 GCF_053919585.1 Euprymna scolopes | reverse complement strand
TTTATAACTGCCCCCAAAAAATACTGCCGCCAACTCTTCTACATAAAGTATACACGCGGCCGTTTATTTTGGGTCAACTTGTATTTAAAACCCGCTGAGTCATGTAACGTGATCTTGACGTCAGCAAGCTCTAATGGCCGTCTGAATTTACAATTAAAAAAAAATTAATTTAAACTAAACTATGAACTTCTAAGCTATGGCAACATTACAAAAGTTATTACCACATTCAAAATAGGTAGACACGATAGTTAAACGAAAAATAACAAGCGAAACATGTGAAGTAAAAAAAATACGCTTACAAAAAATATTAACGAACGATTTTTCAAAAATTAAAACAGCCAGACGCCATTTTCCAGTCTTTATTGTAAGGAAGACGGAGTGTGAGAGAGAGAGAGAGAGAGTGAGAGAGAGAGGTGTCTAGACGGAAAACGAGAAAAACGTTAACTTTTTCACCCCGAAATCGACAGGGGGGAGGGTCAACAACGCATGCGTCAGATGACATCATGACGTCGTGACCTTATTTACTTTAAATAGTTGATAAACCGAACACACTTTATATACGCCGCTTTTGCGCAGGTAGTTAAGGCCTTGGTTCATTATGTAAACGTTTTGGGTTCGAATCGTGGTGTGAATGTCTTCTTTTTTTTTCGATTTTTTAAATTTAAATATTGAACCCTGTATTATTTAAGCCATGTTTCACGTAACGTTCGTTCGTTTTCTGTTTTAATCGTTCGTTTGCCTTACGTTATTTTTTTTGTTTTACCCACTCCGCTTAATTAAAACGTTGTTTTCTTTTCTTACATCGCTTATAACAATTCTTACATCGTCATCGTCGTAACGCTCGACGACTTTCAAACATCTATCACTTTTGGCTGGCCGATTTTATTTTCAAACTTCGCCTCAGGGGTTCGGCTTCGATCCTACTCCCCCCGGCTTCTTTTTTATTTAACACAACACACCCCTACAAACACCCGGGCAACGTCGGGTACCCCTCGCTAGTATTATATAAAGTGGATTTATTTAATTAAATGTTTCATTGAATTTACTTTTCATTCTTTATTTGTGCCATGAGTTTACTCCATTTAAGCTATATTTCCCTGTTTGAATTTCATAGCTACTTTTATGGTGTCAAAAATCGAAAATATTGTCAATATTCATAAATATTTTAACGATTTGGATATTAGGTGTATCTTAAATTGACTCTCCTCCTATCTGATCAGGTTGTCTGGAGATATTGGATTTCTGAGACGATATGCAAAGCATTGATGCTTTTTTTGGTTTTCTATTTCCTTTCGCAAAATTACTTATATATTATTTAATAGGGAGTCTGTATCATTTATTAATTTGTTTACTGAGGACGATTATCCTCATCTTTTATATGTTTTTTCACGGCGTTTCGATCAACTATTCCTTCACTAATTGCCGAGGATTCAAATTCGGAGATCTTATGCCGTTACGGTGACCAACTGGTAAATACCAGATAGATCTTTCGGTAAATCGTCGTAAAACAACCGAAAAATAAGGATAATAGTCCGAAATAAATAAATTAAACGTACCCATGTTCTGCAAAACCAAAAGAAAAAGCATTAACCCATATTTCCCCATTCCGCCTTTTTCTATTTTCTCTTTAAATCTCCCCCCATTTCCTGACAGGTTTCCTCACTTAAGATGTACCAAATATAAATAATGTTTTTCGTCTCATATTGCAAAGCTCATTTCTATCCTGCAAGGAACGAAACAACAAAAAAAACAACAAAAACAAACGATAAAAGCCACTATTAAACGACCAATCAAAATACGACACTCCAGTATTTAAAGAATGTAAACCTTCACCAAGATTACTAGGTTCAACGTGACTATTTCCAAAATAACTGGATGAGGCATTAAATCATCCTGAAATGGTTTATATGCCGTAAAGCAAAACAACGGAACTTTAAACAGGAAAAGGGGAAATACTCCGCACGAAAATATGTTTCGTACCTGGCAGCGCCGGGTATGTACAGCTAGTGTATAGCGATATATTTATATATCGGTATAAGTGTTCGCATATATATATATATATATATATATATATATATATATATATATATATATATATGCAAATAGCGGAAGGCGAGTATATCTTCTCCAGTATCCAGTAGGTCAATCACGCATCTCACACATTCGAGCGTAAAGTTAAATAGGCAATCTCGAGGAAAACACAATAGAACGCGGGATGAAAGAAAAATCAGAGACAAAAGGATTCGAAGGGATCTATTCAAGAATGGGTAGATAACTCCAGTCAAGAAAGAAAACAGATTGTTCGCTCGAGGTTGTTTATATATATATATATATATATATATATATATATATATATACATATATATATATATGTGTGTGTGTATTTTGTTTGCTTGCCTCTTTTTAAGCCCGCATGTCGAATTGATTTGGCTTCAATCACAAACCTAATCCAATTGTCGTTTTTTTATTTTTTTTTTTATTTTGGTTTGTTACGTCTTAACACATGAGTGCATTTCCTGTCATCGATGAAGAATATTTTTTACTGGAAAGATAAACATTATGAGTTATATATATATATATATATATATATATATATATATATATATATATATATACACAAAACCCGATTTCTTCGCAATGTTTCTCCTTTCACTAGCCTTACTGACAAATGGCTTCGGAGAATAATGTAATAAATATATATTGATGTAGGTTTCTTCGTAAGAACCCATACGACCTAGGGATAAACACAAACGTGTGTGTGCATATATATATATATATATATATATATATATATATATATATATATATATATATATATATATGTATATATATATTTATATATATACACACACATATATATATATATATATTTATACACACACACACGTATATATATACACACACATATATATATATACTATGTATGCAAAAATATCCATACATTTATACACATATGCACACACATACATACATTTATGTATATATGAAAACATACATAAATATACATATGCAAAAATATACATATATTTATGCACATATGCAAAAATACACATACATTTACATACATAGGTACACATATACATACATGTCTATATAGGTATGTGTACAAATATACGTTCATATATACATGTGCACAAATATACATGTACAAAATAGACATACATATATATATGTATGTGAACAAATATCCATACTAATATATACATATACATAGATGTATATGTACATGCACACATATGCACCCATGTATATATACATGCACAAATGTGCATACATTATACATATGCATGCATGGATATGCATACATTATATATATAGATGCATGCATGAATATGCATACATGTATATATACATGCACGAATGTTCATACATATATATATATATATATATATATATATATATATATATGTATTCATGCAGAAATATACATACATGTATATATATGCAAAAATATACATACTTTTATATATATGCTAGCATTTCGGCGTGGTTTTGCCCGGGTGTTTGGAGGTGTATGCTGAGCACAAAAAACAAAAACGGTCAGTTTTATTGTTAAATTTGACACCTATTATTACCCCAAAAACTTTATTGTTTTGGGCTCCAATGAAGTTATTAAGATAGATCCATGTCCAAGGAACATATATCTAAAATTTCAAGTGTTTAGACTCAAAATTTTCCGAGGAGTTTGGTAGAGTTCTCAAAGGTCAAATCGTTGAACTTTTACCCATGAACAGAAAAAAATCCAACCGAAAACGGATCACATCGATTTTCCTAAATCTCAGTACCCTGTATACCAAATGTCGAGTCTGTAGACTTAAAATTGACAGAGTTATTGCGTAGGGAAATGTACACAGACACGTTCACCTTTATAAATATATAGATACATATGATCAAATATACATACTTTTATACATATATGCACAAATATACATATATGTATATATATATATATATATATATATATATATAAACAAATATACATACATGTATATACATGAGAAAATATACATACATATATATGATGATGGTGATTGCAAGGTATTGTCAGACGAATGCCACTCCCTCATACATTTAAAATCCTTGAGCCCAAATGCCTGAGGGAGTATCTATACAAAGATGAGGTTACAGAGTCTTTGCTTTGTACGACAGCTAAGTCTCTCTCTCGGTTCAAAATGTTGAGATCCAGCAACAAGCAAGAGCAAGATAGCCAGCAACAAATTAAACTGCAGACCAGCTAAATGCTGGTACTGGTGTCCCGTTTTATGTTTTTTTTTTAATCAGAAATTTACTACTCCTAGAAAGGTTGCCTTCACCACGGCATACGGGAGCCCTCTCCACCTCAAATACATATATATATATATATATAATTATATATATACATATGCATATATATGAGCAAATGTACATACATCTATATACAGACGTATAAATATACATACATCTATATACAGATGTACAAATATACATATATGCACAAATATACATACATACATACATATATGCAAGCATTATATATATATATATATATATATATATATATATATATATATATATCGGGTTTTTAAGAAGTATTTAAGGATATTTTAAATGGAAAAGTTTTATATAATAACAACTCGCCAGGCTCCAGAATATATGCACACACACACACATACATATATGTATAATATCTCTCTCTGTCTGTCTGTCTCTCTCTCTCTCTCTCTCTATATATATATATATATATATATATATATATATATATATATACGTATAAATGTATATCTTATAATCAAGAAAGTTCTATGTAGTGGTGCATATAAAACTGTGTGGATGTGACCGGAAGTAATACCAAAAGTAAAAGAATGATATATAAACGGAATATGAAAAGAAGAAAAAGGTACGCATTGTCAGAAAGCAGATTTGAATGTCACGTACAAGACGAATCTCCGGATTTCCAGTGAAGGCTTCACTAACGCTGGCCCGGCTACCATAAAATATCGGACAGAATCAGGACTTTAAAATATTACACGGCGAATCGCGAAGAAGAATGGCGTGTCTGTGGTCGACAGCGTGTGACGACTCTCACATCATATTTAATGTGCAACGCGTTATTAATTCATTTATTCATGTCTTTGTTCGTGTTCTACTGGCATTATTTATTCATCGCGACGAGGTGAGTGGCTTTATTATTCTTTAGTTTTCAGTGGTTTATTTATTTATATTGTGTTTATTTTAACACGACCTTTTGTTATATTAGCATATATATATATATATATATATATATATATATATATATATATGTATATATATATGTGTATATATATGTGTGTGTATCTATATATATATATACATATATGTGTGTATATATATGTATATATGTGTGTGTATATATGTATATATATGTGTGTATATATGTGTATATATATGTATATATATATGTGTATATATATGTATATATATATGTGTGTGTATATATGTATATATATGTATGTGTATATATGTATATATATGTATGTGTATATATGTATATATATGTATGTGTATATATATGTATATATATGTATATATATGTTTGCATGTGTATATATATGTATATATATGTATATATATGTTTGTATGTGTATATATATGTATATATATATATATGTTTATATATGTATATATATGTATATATATAGGTATATATATATGTATATATATGTATGTATATATATATGTATATATGTATGTATATATATATGTATATATATATATATATATGTGTGTATATATATATATATATATATGTATATATATATATATATATGTATGTATATATATATATATGTATATATATATATGTATATATATGTATATATATGTATATATATATATATATATATGTATATATATATATGTATATATATATGTATATATATATATATATATATATATATATAGTCTTTGAAGTTTTTAACATTTGAAACCACACAAAAAATTATTTTTTATCATTCATCAAAAAAAAAAAAAACATCTAGTCAGTAAGTCATTTAATCACCTGCAATCACTGCATCAACTCTCAAATTTACTATAATACCAATTTTTATATTTTTTAAGGGATCATCAGTTGTTTACCATGAAACACTGTTTCGGGGATTTAAAAACAAAACAGTGTATTACATCATGGCTCCCCAGCAGTGTTGATCAAACACCACCACCCTTAATCTTAGGAAGAAGACAAGTTACAAAAATTTTTTTCCCCAATTTCCTATTCTTAATTGTAATTACTAACCTTTTCATAGTATAAAAATGAATTTCTTACCTGTGCGATTCATCAATTTCCACATTTAAAATGGATACATTTTTTAATTTTTTAATTTATCATTCTTGTATTTATAAGATTTGGATTAATCCATTTAACTACTTATCACCCCCACTATAGTTAGTAGTTTGTATATTTACATTCTTATTTATTTAAAATTAGATATATAAAGGTTAAACATATTTTATTTTTACATATATACATTTGCTTATTATATACATACATACATACTGAATCGTAAACATACATTTTTTCTTTGACTTATCTCTTCCTCGTCTCCTCTTTAGAAATCTCTGCATTTTAAACTGGGATGTTCGCTTTTTCTTCATATATAACTATGTGTATGTGTATGTAGATATAAAAACGGAAAAAAGAACCTCTGTAGGAAGAAATGTCGGTAATTCTTTTTTCACATATTTCTCCTTAGCAGGAAAAGGATTACATCTTGTTCATTAAAAGGTGTTCTCAATATCTGAAAAAGGCCGTTCTTGTGAATATTTTTAAACAATTTAAAGTTTGAAATTTTTCGAATGGTCATGAAACAATTGTAAGGTACAATTTAAATACATTAGTTGTTGCTAACAATGTTATCTTTAATATCTTGATTTTGCGAAAACAACATACGAATTCTCGATTACAAAACTGGTAATTTTGTTGCTTCCAAATTAGGCCCCTGATAGTTACTCAAAATTGATTGGTATATGAACAATTACCTAATTCACAACCATATGAACATGATAAAATTCAAAATATTATAAATAAGAGAGTATATATATATATATATATATATATATATATATATATATATATATATATATATATATATATAGTGCAATCAGCTACAATTAGAATCAAAGACTAAAGCTATCTATTCGTTTCCGCCTGGAATAAATCCGCTTTATATGAACACAATAAATAGCGATACTGAATATAAAATGTATATTTATAAAGTGGTAGAAAAACTCTTTTAATTGATTTATTTATGCAAGAGATATATACATAATTATATACATATATAAACAGTTAAAATCTTTTTCTATATTCTATTAAAAATTATGTGCCGTATAAAATAATTTCCGTTTCTCTGAAGTTCTTTATACTGTATTCAGCGAACTCATCTTTATGAATGTTGTTTATGTAATCTAGACATGTAAAACTTTACATATAGAATATACCCCCAAGAAGTCTACCAATAATAACTGCATTGTTTCTGTGACTTTAGTATTACATTTGGCTGTAGCAGCATAGAACTATCGATGATTCTTACACATCGATTTTCGTATCTTGCTAAAAAACTATCCTACTTGGTGAATTCCTAAGAAACAACAAGTGTAACAGTTTTTTTGTTTCCTTTCTGTGAAGATTTCTTACGCACAGAGTATGTGTTCATGCTACGTACACAAATAACTGGTTTTATAATGACTTAACGAAATTACAAACATCCTCGGATAGTTATGGATTTGGTCATCGAATCCTATACTTAATTTGTTTTATTAAGAATTTGTAAACAACATATCGTATAACATCGGCATTCATTTTATAAATTTGTTAATATCTAATTCAATATCACCATAATGATGTTAACGATGTATTTATTAATCAACTTTATAATGGAAAATATAGAAAACGAAAGCTAAATTGCTACCTCTTTTCAATGTTTTCATGTTTTCTAACGTTTTTGTTTATTTCAAATGAATAATACAATTGGCGTTCGGGTTCCCGTATTGATAGCATACTTCAAATGCATACACGCTATCCAGTCGCAAAATCTGCTGAGTTATTCATTCATTTTTTTTTATCGGATGTGTTTTGCAGGGTTCGTATCTTTACTAACTCCCAAAATACTTTTAGAATCATGTCAGTGCCTCATTAGCTAAATTCGAAACTTAAGAGACGTCGAAAGATAAGTTAAAATCAATTCATGATTAGCGTGGATGACATACGCTTAAGAAAAGAAAGAGCAAAACCTAAAACGTGTCTCATGAAAACTGAGATGGAGTCCGGGTTGACAATAGAAACAAGTCATTTGTCAGCTCGACGTCGGTACAGTGCCCTTTGCAATCTGGAGTCAGCTGAAGAAAGCTGGTTTGCGATGACGTCGAACATGAAGCAGATCTGAAAATCATTCTTCGTATGCTCTAATTCAACGCTTAGAATCGATATAATTCGAAAAAGTGTGTATTATGGTTTAAATTAAGTAACCATGTACACATATATACACACAGAGAAATAGAATGACTATAATGTTTAATCTATTCGAATCCGTCATATTTCATCCTTGATCAGCATAGTTTTTTTTTCTGCATTGGAGCTGTGAATACGGGAGTCCAATTTTAAACCTATATATATATATATATATATATATATATATATATATATATATATATATATATATATAGTGGTAAGACGATTTCTATATTTTTCTGGATTCCAATGCAATTAGCGATTCCGTACTCTATTCTCGATTCTGATACAATTACCGATTTTGATTTTTGTTATAAATTTCTTGATATTTAACTATACAGTTATTATTTTCTCCCGATTACCGTTAAAACGCATGCTAAATGTGGCGATATTTTTCTAAACGCAAATAGTAAACTTGTGGATGCACCTGTATCGATTTTAGTTTTGCTAGTACTTAAAAATCGAAAAATATTTATTATTTCATCATTATTAACAGTACAGGAAATGTTTGCTTTAAAACTATTCAAATAAAAAAAAAATCAATTAAAAGAATCGTTTTTGGCATCGGAAAATATGCACACATTTTTTCGATACCGCCAAAGTGTCCGATTTTTCAGATTATTGATTTCGATTAATCGTCCCAACACGAGCGTGTATATATATATATATATATATATATATATATATATATATATATATATATATATATATATAGTGTGTGTGTGGTCGCTAGAAAAGCGGGAAATATGACAAATAACGGATTATTTTTTACAAAAAATACTTTTTACAAAGTTTTTCAAAAACTAATGTTTAATTATACTAATAGATACTCAAAATGTCGTCCGTGCATTTCACTGCAGCGTCAAACGACGATTTATTTTGCAACACTCACACGGCACCAATTAAAAAATAGCAATCACGCATTTTATTCATGATCTAAGCTGACCTTCAAATTTTCCGCTTTTCTAGCGACCACACTGTATATCGATCGCATAGTCGCAAGAGAAAATTAAAACTCCTGTAAGAGTATCCGCGCGTGTAATTGTAAGCAAGGGTCGCACAATCACCAACACCTCTCCTGAATCGACATCACTTTTGACCAGTTGCAATGAGAGGCCAACATCTGATTGGAAACATTGCAAAGATAATCGGAGTGCACATGCATTATCAGAAATTTGTAAATGGTCACCCATTTTAATATTGACCAGCCTCAACGTTGCTTAACGTCGATGATCTCTGAGTTACTACGTGCCAACGTGATTATGCTGTTATATGTGCTGACATTTGACAAAAAACGCCGATATGATTATACTTGTCTCACCTTCTGAACTGGGAAATATGTATACAAGGCTTTACATGCGTAGAACACAAGACCTACCCTGGAACGTGCTCTCCATCATTCGGCCACATTGCTACATGTTGATGAATGTTTAGAAAAACGCAAGTAAATGTTTTCTGTAATCGTAACGCCTGGCTTTTTATATTCGCAAGAACCTTTAACACTTGTCTGTAATGTAACTGCTAATAAGCCAACAAAAATAGAAACGTGAAAGAAATAAAAATCTGGTCCCAACTGTTCACGAATTGAAGAAAATACAGACGGAAACACGAAAGAAAAGCGATATAAAAACAAAAGCAAACGACTGATTAAGCAAACGATTAATAATCTAGAAGTTACAATTTATCTAATTATTGGCACAAATTTGACATAAGTGACGTTCTGTTGGGAAGAAGCCAAATAAGCTAAAGCTAATTACTCTAATGTTATTGCTTATGTTATTATCAATGCGTTGTTTTTAGTATACAAACTGTGTCGACTATTATTCCTGTAATTACTCATCGGAAAATATCTTTGTTTGTTGGAAAACAATGAAAAAATGTTCATAGCGGTAAACAAAAAACAAAAAAAAAAGAGAAATCGATTAAGCAATAAGGATTATAAGCATTTTAAAAATGTGCAAATATATTTGCTTCAAATGCGGGAGTGATTCAAAATGAACAGCTGTTGAACAGTCATAGATTTTGTAGAAAAATTGTATATCAGCTACTTGCACTCTGTAGGGGAGTATATATATATTCTCTACATATATACCCGTGTATTTAATGAGTGTCTTATCGAATATGTGCCTGTTCTTTGCACATGTGTGTACGTGTTATCGCCTAGTTTTCAAAATGAGATACAACAAGTTATCAGGTTTATGTTAAAGTGTAACGACAAATAAGGGACGGTATAAACATCTTTATCTCATTCCAAACAGAGAAAGAAATACTTTCAATAAAAGATACGAATAGCCTTGAATGGAATTACAACCTTTGGTGAATAAAGGAATACACTTGGTCCATCATTGATCCTTTTCGACTGGAAGCTGCAATAGAAAATTCTAGCACAAACAACAGACCTCGATTTTATTTCGGCAACATTTATTCGAAATGTTAGTCACATCTTGGAAAGGTTGAACCCTGATATATTCGTGTCTGCATCTTAACTAACGCCTGCTGCGTCTCTCTCGGCCGCCCGGTGCCGACTGACTACAAACTAGCTTTATAAGTTAGACTCTTAGCTCGTTACGTCATATATTTACATAACAAAAACTCCTTCGTCTTTTGCTATGTATTTTCGTTTATTAAAGCCAAAAAAAATCAATCTTATTTCATTAATCATCCTTCTAAATATGTTATTGTTCAACATATTTCTGGCTAAATTATTCCTACATTAAATTCCAGTCCAATTTTAAAATATCCTATCCGTTAACAAAGAACTTTGTTATTTCAATTAAAATGGTGGTCATTCACCACTCAACTGAAAACATCTGATATTGTATCAGCCACAATATATTTTTAAGGATGCCGTCTGTTAATATCTTCCGATATATCAAATTGCTTTAATAATGTCTGGGAAGAATTTCTGCGTTAAAAGTCATATGCACTTTAAGCTACGGAAAGATATTGTCAATGATAAAATCCTTACTCTAATATGATGAAAATTTAGAGGAATAACGGAAAGGAGAATATTGAGAGAACAAGGCCGATAGCCATTAGTCGCGTGCTCTCGTGTAACGAATGAATGCGTGAATGTAGGATTGACATGAAATTCTAAAAGATGAACTAAAATGACCGAAAAATGGGCTGAAATTGTTTGCATACATAAAAAATAAATGACTTAGAATGACTTTAATGAACTAAAAGGATGAATTGAATGACCTTAAGAATGACTTGAATGATGCTTAAAAATAACTTGAATCCTTCAGGAAGAACTTGAATGATCTGGAGAATGACTTGAATGGCTTTGAGACTGACTGGTTGATCATTTTACATTAAATTATTACAGAAAAGTGATCCCACACGTTATGTCACAATAAGTGCAGCATGTAGTAAGAAAGACAGATACTACACTTTGATGTTGGCTAAAATGCCAAGAAAAGCTTAAAAAGCTAAGAACAGCATCTATTAACAACATACGTTTGATCTAACCAAAAAGGCCAAGCACAAAGGTGTTACGGACAGACCGAAACGCCGACCGACCGACCGACGGAGTGACTTATAGAGTAACTTGCACGCGACTAAAAAGATTGAATACGAAAGAAACAGTGCAAGGGAGTTTTTCAAAGTAAGACTTCATACAATCATTTAAACTTATTGTTTGTTAGCATATGCTGGTTAGCCATCCTTGTGTAATATACCTGAAAATCGTTACAAGTCAGTAAATACGCAAAATTTATGAGGGAAGTTTCAGCATATTATTAGCAGATAGATAAGTGGGCCTATATTCCTCGCGTTATTTCTGAGTATCTAGGCTAAATCAAGTCTTGGTAACACCGATGTTTGTTGTATTGATGCCTCCATAATGTATGCATACTGGAATAAAATACACCAACCGATAAAAAAACAAGTTAAATTGCTTCCTCGCACCAGCAATACCTTCTATATTACGAGTTGATTCTGATCACTTTTCGCGCTTCCTCTGACAATCTGATTTAATTCCTCCTTGGTTAAAAAGAAGATTACTTGATTATTTAATACAAATAAAGTAACTCGAAATGCGTCTTCTGTGCATTGGTTCTTTTTCGGGCAGTTATCCTCATCTTTATAAGTGTTGTTGTTTCACTTCCTCTCGGCCAACTCACCCTTTTGGATTTTTCAGCTTATTAATCGCGACAAGATAAGTGCTGAGTTGTGTAACTGAATATTTAGTAGTTAACGCTTTCAATCCTACTAAGGCAGGTCAGAGCATTAGTTGGCAAAAACTTGTAACAACTATGGAAGGCAGTAATTATTTAGGATACAGCTATAAGACTCAATATTTCTATCCCGTGGAGGTTAATCACCAGCAAAAGAACACATTAGGTGTTGGCCGAAACATGGCAAAACAACTATGACATTGAGGAAAAACAATCAGCAAACGAAGAGTTACACAAATTGTGGAGCCTCATTAAATGGTTTAAAAAGTAATAAAATTACTATCATTAAGTACGGATCTCACAATGGAAGACCAGATAAGAACACAAAACTAGGATTTATAAGACCGTAATCATCAAAGCCTGATCGCATTTTGGGGCCCCTGGCGAAGTGGATAAATGCACTAGGTTCTAGGGTTCCGGGTGAGCATTCTCTGGGGATAGCTGATTCAACTCTGCCGAAATAGACCAGAGGATCAGTTGACAAAAACGTTGCAAAACAAAAACAACAACTATTGATCGGAGTAATTATTAGAAATAGAGTTACAAAATTCAGCATTTCTATCCTGTCGAATTTAATTATGCGGAGAAGGACAGGTATTGAGTCGGCCAAAGTTATCTATGAAGATAAGACAAAAAAAACAACAACAACAAAAAAAAACGAATACACAAATTATGAAACCTCGTCTGAAATTTTTCCAAAACAACAAAAACAATATATACATATATATCGTCTTCCTCATTTATAAGCACCTTCCCAGGTGGTAGATTTTAACGATTCAATTAACAGCATCGCCAAGGTTACTGAGGAATGTGGGCTTGATAAGCTCTGCTGAATATTTACTTACACTAGAAGGCCTCTAATATATATCCATGCAGAAATTTGACCATGAATATTAGCTTAGTTCCCACATCTGCGCTACTGCACCTACTTCAAATGTACCCCTCTTACATTGGACTCAAAAATGACTATCAACTTTAATAATTTCGCACTATCGGCCAAGCCCACAATTCTGTCTCATGGTTGCGCTGTTTACAAGTACTTTATAGAAACGTCCTTTGATAGACTCATAACGTTTATGGATCTTCGAAATACGTATTATGACATACACCAAATTCCACCTTTCAGTATTGAGGTCCATACATTCCGGAAAACGTCTACGTAAAGTTCCTTTATTCTGACTGTTAGACCTTAGGGATTTTTCTCCTGTTTCCTATTTCTTAAGTATACCGAATTACAGAACTTTCAATGTAATTTGAATAGATTTCTTTCATTTTTTAACTAATGTTAATCCCTTACAAACCATATATCCTATTTCTTAAGAATACCGAATAACAGAACTTTAAATGCAATTTGAATAGATTTATTTTTTTATTTTTTTTACTAATGTTTATCCCTTACAAAGCATATCACCTACTTCTTAAGAATACCGAATAACATAACTTAGAATATAATTTTAATAGATATGTGTTTTTTCCTCATGTTTACCCTTTAAAAAGAATATCACCACTTGTACGTAAGGGGCTACTATTTTGGGGCCATATCTAGAAATGATTAACAAGTTATTTGTTCATTTTACATTTAAACATCTGCATAACAGTACAGCCAGGTAAACAGGCAACAGTAAGGGAATTCCAAGATCTAGCTGTTTGATGTAAGAAGCTATTTGAATAGAAAACTTATTGGCATATAGGAACATCAATAGTGAAGGGGTGATATCTTATTGCTAAGCGAGTTTCTTGGGTAGATGTACACCGAGAGGGTACGAGTGAAACGAGTTCGTCAGGAGACATTCCACGAAAATATTTGTAGAACATGCACAGTGATGCAACACTGCGGCATTGGGACAAGGGCTGGAAGTTAGTTGATAAAGTAGGACGGATTAGATTGATAAATCTTTTGGGATCCTATCTAAGATGGAGGGAATAGTGGCAGCTCCGCTTATCTCTTAACGATATCATGTAATACACGATTCAAAATAGAAGCCTTTGACGTCGAACTGATATTTTTGTGTTTTAAAAAGTATAAAACTTCATAAATAGCCAAAGTGAAAATAGAGGTGCGTTTCGAGTTTTAGTATATTTCTATATATTACAACCCGGGGGTTGTATTCCTTCATTCGTTTCATTTTGAAGCTTTAGTAAGCACTAACGATATCCTGATATTATTCAGTAATAGAATGAGTAAAATGTATATTCCGTCAAAGCAAAGTGAAATTGAAACATCGGAGAGAGGAGAAGAGTAAGCAATGAGATTGTGAAGAAACGCGTTAACTGAGTTAAGAAAAATATATTGCTATACTTGGACATTCAGCTGAATTCTAATCTACGATAGACTTAGAAACAGGCATTTGGTCTAAGATCGACATGAAGGTAAACGGTTCAAAAACAAATATCCTGGTCTCTGGTTTCTTGATAAACGGAGTCTTATCCGTTTTTCAGGACACGTTCCCGTGGATAAGTCGTTGCATAGATTTATATTTTCAAATACATTGGCCCTATCTCCACCGAAACAGATCATTCTGAAAAAAAAATACGTGAATAATCGCATCGGCAATACCCCTCACACTTTTAGCCATTTTGGAAACATTAAATCAGCCCTAGTTATAAAATATGTGCATATCATTTTCTCTCAACGCCAACGCGGAACCTAGTCTATGAAAGCAAACGATTTAAAAATACTTTAGGTGTTCGGTTGTCGATTCTTTCGTGTTCGTCTGCAAAAAAGTTAATCTCAAATACCATTGCACACTCTCACTTCCATCTCTAAATATATTTGCTTATTAAGTGGCGTTCTATGTCGTCACTAATATGAATTAATCCACCAACTACTAAAACCAGCCACTCCTCAGGGTTTGAAAAAGACGAACACGATAAGGGTTCAGCTGATATCTTGGCAAAATATTGAGACATAATAATAGGGAGCTGAACCTAAACTTGCACCTGTATGGGGTTTGCCAAGAAACCGTTATTGGCTAACATTTGAATATGCTACGGTGTCAACATTCACGCTTGGTGAGCTTTTGTTTGGGAAACGTAAAATTCTCTGGATAAGGTCGACACAACAGTCTCATGGTGAGTATCAAAACATGTAAAGGTAACTAAGAGAAAAAGAGAGAGGGAGATGTATCCAGGTGTTCACAGAGAAAGAAAAAACATACGTTAGCGAGATACTTGGATATTTGAAGAGTATCCTGCATTATATGGTTTTGTTAATTTATTCGATGAAATTAAATTATATTGTTGTTTCTTTATTTGGAAGCTGAAATGTTTCCAGACAATGTTCTTTAATTACGCATTGAATGTGCAATGTCTTGGAGTTTCGTTCAACTGATCGCAAACAAAGAAAAACACAGCAGCCAATCGATTAAATAGAAACATTATTCGAGTTTTAATGCTAACAATAAAGATGGAAGAGTCGACAAATTTGAACCAAATGAAAACATAGCGATGAAATAAGTGAAACAAAAGCGATCAAGATAAATTAAACAGAGAAAAACAATACAAGAAACATAAAATTAAGGCAAAATTTCTTCGATGCTAAAAAAAAAAAAACAAAAAAAAAACGATGAAATAATTTCGTCAATACACCAACGGATGATGTCAAAATACTGCGATAGAAAAATGAGCAACATGAAATTAATGGTTGACTAATTAGCGCAAGACAAACAATTAAATAAGCGTGGTAATTTACATTTAAATATAATGTATAATTATTATCCAACTGTATCTTATTTCTGTGAAATAAATCTCTCTATACTGAGTTTTTGGGTGTACTTCTATCATTTACTGAAACACGTGTAAGACGGAGTATATTACTTATGAAAAATGAGTGTTATGTAAACGCATCTTTAGTTTCGTGTGTTTTTTCGGCAAATCATAGATATACCTCTCTCTATATATACACACACGTAAATATATATATATATATGTATAAACACACATAAATATATATATATATATTTATATATACATACATATATGTATAAACACACATAAATGTATATATATATATATATATATATATATATATGTATATATATATATACATTTATAGGGAGAAAGAGAAGTTTAGAGAAATAAAGGTTTTGAGAAAGATAAAAACGTTTAGAGAGAGAGAGAGAGAGAGAGAGAGAGAGAGAGAGAGAGAGAGAGGTTCCGAGAGTGTGAGAGAGAGAGAGATACTTGCGTGTTTCAGATTCACGGAGGCACAAAAACTTTAAAATACCGCTTAATTTCAAAGCTAAATAAATTAATGGTAAAAATCACTTGGACGGCAAAATATAATTGCAGATCTCTTTCAAAGATGATGTGTTTCTGAATTTAAAAAAAAACACACACGTTATCTTTGCTAGAAATTGCTTAATTGTCATCTTAAAGAAAAACGTTTTATACCCAAAACTGACTTTTGTGCAATCAAACAAAACAAAAGGGCATAACATTTCTATGAAAGCCAGAAATATCATAAACTGATATAATTAAATGTGTGTCTATTTATAATTTAAAATCACATTCAATAGTATAAGCATCATTGTTTTATTGTAAGATATAGGATGGTTTTATTCATTTAGAATTATTTTATCTTGTCTTAATCTATTAATATTGATATTTTACTCGAACTTTAATTGATAGACATTTTTATTTATAGGAAACAGTATAATGCATGTATATTTTTGAGGTGCGGATTTATAAATCCGCATCTAAAAAATATACATTTATTATACTGTTTAAGGAACCAATAGTTAATAATATTTTTTAAAGTTTTTGCGTTATTGCGTTTTAAATTTCTAACGGCTCTCTTCGATGTGAAATTAAATAAACCAAATATATTCAACTATTAACCAATAACCTCCAGTGTGAATGAAGATGGTTGGAGGTTACATCGGCCGACACGTTGTGAAAGAAGAACCAAAATGAGAATAATAGTCCAAATAATATAAATGTATGTTCTGTTAAATCTCTATTACTGTATAAAAATCACTTTGTGAACGTGTGTGAGTTCCTTCCCCACAGTTTCTGAAACAGCTGAGCTTATCCTTTGCAAATTTCACACAAAGCTAATTTAGTGTTCTTAGATATTTGTTTTACACAAAACTCACCTGAGAAGTATCGAAACCGAAGAAAAATCTCATCTTATTACTCTTTTGTGGATGAAAAAAATTGCAGAGGAATATTTTACGTGACACCGAGCAAGGGAAAAATAAAATCTTAGCAAGTCATTCCCTCTAAATAATAATTAAAAAAGGAGATTCGTTATAATCTGGAGGTAAAGCATTTTACGGAAGATCAAATCCTCCCCTGGTCAAGACATGGTGTACCTCACTATTCTATTTTATTTTTTCTTATTAATGAGTTCAATTTATAACAAAAGAAGACGTACCAGTAAAATCGCCAAATCATTTCTTCGTTTGCACATTTACAATCTAAACATTAATCTGAACTGATTTTTAAAGAGCATTCTGTATATAAAGCCATCATATCAGCTGGAAGGATGTTGTAAACAAACATAGGCGGGTTTGACGAAAGACATTATTATTATTATTAATTTATTTATTTATTTTATTCTATTAATTTTTTTTCTCCGAATCTGTTCAGCGCGCAAATTATTTCTCATAATATATACAAATCAATCAAGTATTATTTCTATAATAATACATACATTTTCTGCATTAAATCAAATATCTTGTTAAATCGTAGCCTCGTAGGAGATGTCCTTTTCTCCTCCTTACAACCTCTATCTCACAGAAGAGATGTTGCGAGTTTGTCTCTGATGTATCGTTATTTTCATGGAAAGTGTTCGACTGAGCTTCAATCTATGGTCCCCCCTCGCCAAACTTTCACAAGAAACACTCGTCTAGCTGTAAACACTATCAATAATTTCCCCCACTCTTTATCTGTGCCTAAACCTAAACATAGATTCCATGAACAAAGCTTCTTTCTTAGAACTGCACGCCTGTGGAATTGTCTTCCGTTTTCCTGCTTTCCGGCTGACTACAATATGGTTGTGTTCAAGTCTTAGGTAAATAAGTTCTTGATGACCCGTTCCATATAAGTTATCAAATTTACATTACTAATGATTACTATATTGACCAACTTCTACTGTACACTCTTTAACCCTTATCCTTGAGTGGCCTCTGGGCCTTGATAATGTGGTGATGCCTTTGTAAAAAAAAAAAAAAATCGGATTGTGCGACCGGGCAACGACGGGATGCCGGTTGGTTCTCATCATATTCTAAAATATGCTACGTTCAAAATTACGCAACAAAACAGAAAAGTATAAAATTTCAACACTTGACCACTAGCAGAAATGATGTTTATATAGAATGCAATTGACATGTTTTGTTTGTTTGTTATTTATTATAAAATAGGAGCTAATATTTAAAATTGTTATTTTATTTTAAAGTAGCGGGGGTACCCGGCGTTGCCCGAGTGTTTGTTTCCGGGACGGGGGGTTTAAAAAATGTTATGGGAGGTAAGTAGGAAGGATCAAACCCGGAGTCATGAGTAAAAGTAGGAAAATAAAGTGTGAAAAAAAAAACATCTGCAACGTTAACAGTTCGGCCACCAAGAAAAATCCATTCCAGTTGTTTAGGAAAAAAAAAAAAAAACGACTACGGTAGGTCGGCGCGAACGTGAAAATATAATGTGAATTGTCCAGCACGCTAACCACTACGCCACAGAGCACTGCAGCTTAGTTTAGTGATTTTAAATAACTTCACATAAAAGAACTACGAAGCCAAACCGGTGTTCTCTTCTCAACTGTTCCTTGTGAACGATCCCCAAACGGTGTTAAGTGGTGGCAGGGGCAGGAGGAATTTATTAGAGAGAAAATATTTTACCACTTCCATTGATCTTAACCGATTTTGGCCGTGACTTCTCATCAGAAAAAGTATAGAAATCTAAGATTATCGAGGAATTTGAGAAATAATAAGCCTATAACACACCTCAGATATTGTTCTGCCGTTTGTGCATATTATATTTGCATGAAATATCTTGATTTTTAATCCTATTAATGTCAAAATCAGCGGGAAAAAATGAGTTCATTTTATTTATATAGAGATGACTTAGGTATACACACTTTCGTGTGTGTGTATGTGTGTGGAGTGTTACAAAGGTAAAATCTATTATTTAACTCGAAATTGTAGAATAACGAATCATGTGATTTCAATAAAACTAGCGACCATTCGACACCAGTATATAGTTTTCAACATAGTCAACACGACTCACAATGCATCTTTGCTAGCGATAAATGGTTACGGTGTGTTGGCTTTTTGGGCGCAGTTTGTCATATGAGTGTCATTACAAATTTAAATTTCTCTTTTCTACTAATAAATGAGTGAGAGCTTAAAAAACAAAAAAAAAAACAAGAGTTGTACAAATGAAATGAGCAACGTACGTGCTCCAGAATTTACATTTTTTACGTATTCCCTACAGTAATTAATGAACTCATTCAAGCTATTCAATGAGACATCTCTGCCTCTGGCGCGTGATTATGATGTGTTGTTTCATTATAATATCTGACTGTCACTATCTTCAACATTTCAGGTCTTGAATTTATATGCTCAACAATCATGCCATCCTGGCAAAATAAGAATTAGGAGAATAGCAACCCCTCATATATATATATTTATATACTTGCATGGGTGTCCGGCGTCGCCCGGGTGTTTATAGGTGTATGCTGAGCAAAAAAAAAAAGGAAACAATAGGTTAATTTTTAAAATTTGAGCCGTATTATGACTTAAAATTTAGTGTTTTGTGCTCAAATCGAGTTATTAAGTTAGATCTATGTGTAAGAAACCTATATCTAACATTTCAGGTGTTTGGACCCCGAATTTTCGGAGGATTTTTGTAGAGTCTCAAAGGTCAAATCGTTGAAATTTGAAGCCTTACAGTCAAATATCTGCCGAAAACCGATCACGTAGATTTTCCCAAAGCTCAGTACTCATCATATCAAATTTGGAGTCTGTAGACTTAAAATTAACAGAGTTATTGCGAAGGAAAATGTACACAGACACACGGACAGACAGACACATTCACTTTATATATATATATATATATATATATATATATATATATATATATATATATATATACTGTTTTAACAAAAACAAAGACTTAAAAGAATGGGTTGATAGCAACAAAAAGTGTATTTCATTGTAAGTTACAATTGTTTTAAGACCATTTGCACAAATTCCACCATTATGTCGTTTGAAAATTTTAACAAGAACAGACTTTCTTCAGACTTATTGAATAAAAATCACTTTTTGAAGTCTCCGTTTTTGTTAAAACAATATATGAATGCATCAATTATAAAATATGATAATTTTGTAGCTTACAGTTTAAGTCTTCTCTTTTTGGTTTAAATGTATTGGTATATGAACGATTACTGAATTATATAACCTCAGTGTAATTCAGAATACTACAAAAAAGATCATATATATATATATATATATATATATATATATATATATATACACACATATGTGTGTGTGTACAATCGTGCGCGTACAGTACAGTTTCGTTATATCACAACTCATCAATGCGGTTAGACTATACATTTCCTTAATCGGGAATTGAATTTACAACGATAACTGGCAGTTCTACACATCGGCACATGAAATAGGTGCACGCAAATGATCTCAAGAAATGACCATTTAAATAAACACTCGTCCATTGATTTTACAGTGCTCCCTTTATAGTCATTCTAGTAGCGAGTTAAACGCATTTACGACACCGCTCTACACTAAGAGAGGGGAGTATATATAACAGTCAATAATATAAGAATATTAGTCATCAAAGTGTTTTAGCCTTTAATAGTAACGTACATTTCATAATTTTCACTACAAATTCACTTTGAATTTTACACTCAGATATAATTACAGAGTACAGGTAATACAGATAAAACGAGGATCGATTTTTTTAGTATTTGATAATATGTGCATATATACAAGGATGTCTACAAGAGAGAACTTGAATGCCTACAAAACACTATTCTTGAATGCTTAAGATATATCTGTCAAGACAAACTGGCATGAAGATACCTTGCTCCATAAAAAAAACGAACTAAATATTTAAAATCACATAGTATTCGTTGCCGAGATAGAGCTCATTCGCATGGCTAACCAACACTGGCTTTTACGAAGAAGGTACACGTTCCCCAAGTTATATTCAGTCAATAACAGAACAAGCAGTGGTACTCTACAAGACTAATTTAATTATTCTCCTGGAATCCGGTAAGACCAAGTGACCCCAAAAAACGATATACTATAACACATTAAAATTAAGAAGAGGAAAGTATGCTTCCAAATTCCCTTACAAATCTCTGTTTCAGATGTAAAGGGTGACTTTGATGTAATATTCGAAAATCCATGTATTTCATATTGGGATTACCGCTTACATTTTTGAGATCTTCGACTGAACTAAAATGAATGTAATATATATATATATATATATATATATATATGTGTGTGTGTGTGTGTGTGTGTGTGTGGATGTAGTTCATTTTTCATATCACACTGACAATACATGCCGTGGCCGATATTATTAACATAATTGTTGGTCATCGAACTCGAAACAATATGTTACATATTTGATATCGATTACTTTCCGCGATATGCTCTGATTCAGATTTATTATTTGCAGTCTCCTTAATTTTTCAAACACGCCTTTTGTAAATCCATTCTTTTCAAAACGGAATCTTTCCTTGCCGATGTCACGTTGCCTTTACATTATGCGAGGTTTTTCTTTCGATCGGTTGACGCTTGTAGGCGATCCCAGAATACCCCGTGCCCTGAGAGGGTCATTAATCTGAGCACCGGAAAACAGCATTCCATAAGCGTAAAAGCCTTCAGTTCGATCGATTCTTCACTTTCCACACGAAGGATGCGCTTTATATTAAAGAAAGAATGTGTCTTTACCTCAAGCGAAAAAAATTCTTCAAAGGACGACGATACCAAATTAGTTCTCATATGATCGTCTTGACATTTTCTACTTAAAGATAGGAAATAAAAGCTTACATCTCGAGGAACAGCAAAAGTGTACACGATTTCATATATAAAAGCGCACTTGCTTGACACATGATATGTCCCCAATGACGAACTATAAAAAAAATACTGTGTATTAATTTTTATGTTCAAACTTCCGTTTCGATCTTGAATATTATTTTCAAACCGTTTCGGTCGATGTAATCTTCAACATTTTTCAGCTGTATTCGCAGAGTAAGAATCAAGCATTTGGTAAAATTCAGTTGTACACTATAAAGGCGTGTAGGTAATTTCTCAGTGCGGATGAACCTCGTAAGACAATGTCCAATGAAGTATTTTGCCCAGTCAGGATTGCCGTAACAGGAGCCTGTTACGTGTGTTGATTAGTAAAACAATACGTTTGAAATTCAGTGCAGAATCAAAAATTCGATAAAGATGTATTTGAGTACGATAAAATGATTACAAATTCGAGAAAACGATTACTGAGCTCGGGATAACTATTCCAGAATTCAAGAGAACGATAATAAATTCGAAAGATCGATTATAGTGTTCGATAGAACGATTATAGCTTTTAGGACAACGATTACAGATTTCGAAAAAAAAATGATTATACAGTTCCAGAAAACTATTAAAGAATTCGAGAAAACGATTACAGAGTCCGCGAAAACGATAACACCGTTCGAGAAAACGATTACAGCCTTCGGGAAAACGATAACAGCGTTCGAGAAAACGAGTACAGCCTTCGAGAAAACGAGTACAGCCTTCGAGAAAACGAGTACAGCCTTCGAGAAAACGATTACAGCCTTCGGGAAAGCGATTACAGAGTTCGAGAAAACGATTACAGCGTTCGAGAAAACGATTAGAGAGTTCGAGACAACCATTACAGACTTCGAGACAACCATTACAGACTTCGAGACAACCATTACCGAGTTTGATAGAACAGTTACAGAGTTTGATAGAACAATTACCATGTTCGAGTGAACCATTATAGAATTCGATAGAACCATTAAAGTGTTTGAGAGAAATATTACAGAGTTCGACAGAAACGTTACAGAGTGCTAGGGAATATTACAGAGGTCGATAAAACGAATACAGTTCGGGGAAACGATTACTAAGTTCGAGAGAACGATTACAGTGTTCGAGAGAACGGTTACGGAATGCGAGAGAACGATTAAATCAGTCGAGAGAAATATTACAGTGTTCGAGAAAACGATTACAGAGTTCAAGAAAAGGATTACAGAGTTCGAGAGATTATTTAATATTTAAAATATAATTCAATAAACAGTATATGTGTATGTTAAAATTATGACATCCCTTTGGCATGTAGATTTTTGTTGAATTTACTATTGGCATATAAAAGAATTGTTTTTATCGTGTACTAATCGATGCATTTTTTTATGCATGATTCTACTCAAAGAAAAAAAATGTCCAATTGAAATAAATGTTTTTATTCATCAAGAAATCTACGTAATTTTTTTCCGTATTTTATTGTTTATTTATTGTTTCTCACGATGTAAAAATGTGACACAAGATAGTTTTTAATGTGGAGGTTAACTAGTTCTCTAAATGGGGCACACTGGTAGTAGGTTAAACTAAAAAAAATACCTTAGTATACAAATATATGTAAGTGTAACGTCAGAACAGATGTTACGATGTGATTTTAGCCAGAATTATTTGGTTTTGCTGCGAGTATCCCATCTATTAAAATCTGTTTAAGTTTTAATCAACGATAGAACCTTTCCAACCATTAAACTACTCCTTCTGATACTCCCGAAGAAGAGTGCGTTGAAGATGTGCATAGAAGATTGTCCCTAATTTTCTGCAAAGATTGTTGCCTTCTTTTTACTGGTTTGTAAGATTTTCGCCTCATTATGGCTTTATTCGACAGAACTTAATTAACATCAGAGTTGTTGCGTCAATGTATTATGGATCGCTTCTGGTAGGATACCAAAAATGATTTCTAAAATTCTATATTCTACAGAACCTTCCGAATAGCCGTATTGGTCTAGACATATCTTAAGTTTACAACTTCACAAACTATGCTAAACAATCTACATAATGTTATGTTTTTGATTGACTAATAGATTATTAAAAAAGTGTCATTGTAATTAAAAAAAAACCATTTAGTATTTATAATTACGTATGTGACTTCGGGAAAGAGCATTTAAAATATCTCAACAACTCAACAAGAGCTAAATAACACGAATCTTGATAAACTTGATGTCGTTATCTTTAGATTTCAATTATTCCGATAATGGTGGCCATTTAAACTTCCGTCTGAACAGGGGGTCCAAAATAGATTATTTTTAAAGATATATTTCTGTAATTTTACAAAAACCTCACTAACACAGGAATTATTTTTAAAATATGCAAAATTCAAACAATTTTTACTTATAAAAACTAATCTCTTTTAAATTTTGCCTATTTTCAGCTTCGCATATTTGCCTTCTTTTCAAAACATATTTGTCGACGGATTGCAGAAAGTCTGGATTGCGATTTAACGCCCTTATTTCGTTCCCGATGTGTTCCTTCAATTCCTGCAAGGTTTAGAGTGTCCAAAAGTCACAGCAAGGAAAACACCAGGAACGAAATATCGAGTTAAATCACAATCCAGAGATTCTTCAATGTGTCATTAATAATGTTTTGAAAAAAAGCATGAATATGCAAAGTTTAAAATGGGCAACATTTAAAAATATTATTTTTCAAGAATAAAGATTGTTTGAATTTTGCATTTTGATTTAATTTCACAATGTGCTTTTTTTCAGATTGTGTTGAAAATACAGAAATATATCATCATTAAAAAATAACCTATTTGAGTTCAAAACAATCCAATGTCTTTTTTGGACAGTCTGTATATTTAAAAGAATTATGTTGAATGGGTTTTCAGTTGAATTTATGACTCATTAAACACTAAATAAGAAAATTCAGTTTGAATTCCTACATATCATCTCACTGCCATTCTTTTCTGTTCGGGGTCTTTAAAATTTGCTGAGAATCCTAATATGTATATTGCCATATAGCGTTATCCAGCACCAGCCTTCGTCATAAAATTCAAAGAACTCAAGACATTTGCGCTCCCACATATAAGATATATTTAAATATTTTTTTATGGTAAAATTTTATAAATAACTAGCGAGTATACCCGGCCATTGCGTTTGGCGTACGGTCAGGTAACCACTTCGCGAGCACCCTTGAAGTAAGCGAATACTGTAAGAGCAAATATTGCTTAAAGGGAGAACCCAAACTTTAGAGACGCACAAAATATGAGCTTGGCGTGGGAAAATTGTGTGCATTATTCCTAGGCAAAGATGTTCATCATGTCAACTTTGGTCATGATCGCTTCACTAGCATGATCTGTAGCAGAGTATATATACATAAGCTGTAAACTTGGCCTTTGATCTTTACCTTGGAAAATAGTGTGCGCCACCCCTAGGTGAAGGACGATCATCACGCAAGGATTGATCGTGGGCAGTCCAATAATGTGGGCTCTAGAAAAGATGTACCCATAAGCCCACCCACGACTGCTATTATTTACTACACATGAATATAAGTTTAAAATATATAGATGGCAATTAACCTACACATATTACTACACGTTTTATTTTCGTGAGAATATATCAAGCGTATCCCTTTCAGGAAAATGAAACGCGAAATATTCTGCGTAGCTTCATTGCCATACATTTTTATTACTTATTATCTAGCTCTACCTACGTATTGAACACTTTTGAAGTAAATACTGAAAATGTACGCATAACATCATATTTCGCATATTAAATTATGTGATTAAATAAAGTAGCCGCATATAAAATTCCAGTATTTTTTCTTTGTAAATATAGTTTAATATAAACTTAATTATTGTTATACTTGCAAACCAGAGTACAGTTTATTTTTTTCAGATACGCGTGTTTGTACACAACCATGCGAAGAAAGGTAATATCGTATATACATGGAAAAATCGTATATCCCCTTCATGCTCTCTCTGATCAAAATTAAATAATTATTTCCACAATTAGAAAAGGGTCGCTATATTTTTAACTTATCCTTTCACTAATTCCTTATATGCTCCCAGTTCTGCATCTATTAAAAGGGGAAGAATTGCTGTTTCGTGTGTTAGAATATATTGATCTAGTGTTAGATCTTGAAGTGGTATTTTTAGCTATTAACAGAAAGTGGCTTCATGATATGTGTGAAGCAATTTCAATTTAAAACATCCGTCTGAAAGAACAACAATCAAAGTGACCGTAAAGTTGCGCGCGCAGTTGGCCCCAGAGAATATTTACACGTCAAATATTGTTTACGCCTTAACATTGAATAGCATAATAAACACGCTGGAGGATATTATTACGCAAGCTTATTTGTTCTCATAGCTTGAAAAGCATAACAACAATAATACAAAAATATGTTTTTGCTTTGTTAGAAATTGCTTGCTTCTTTCATTGTGTTCAACCTGCTTACACAGCATACTTAGAGATAGCTTGACGTTTTACCAGTAATATAAGCAATGAGCAATTCCGGTTGGCAAGGCAGATCAACGCTGATGGAAATAAACAAAGCTTTTTGAATTTCGCTCGATAGTGAAAGCGCTGAAGCATTTCTTGGGAATGCTGGAGAAAGTCGAGTAGGGTTTGTTTTTGTATGTTTCTGCAACGTTTTTTTTTTGTTTGTTTGTTTGCATATTTGTATAACTGGAATCAAAGATATGCTTCCTGATTTGCCAATATTAGAATGGGTACCCAACACCGACCATACACACCACATGGATATAATTTAGACACTCACTGACGGATACATACACATTATATATATATATATATATATATATATATATATATATATATATATATAATAAAATAAAAATTACAATTAAATTTTCCAAAATGATCCAAGATGGTAAAACTAAAGTATATTATAAATATTAAAGAATTAATATTTATAAAGTAACAAGATGTAAAAGATCGATAAAACCGAATAAGAGATAGAGCTTATAATAGGAGCAAACAATTGATAAAACATGTTACAAAACACCTTGAAAAAGAGTTAAACACATATTTAATCTGAGAAGGGAACACTTGATAAGTGGACAGTCCTTCATCCGCGGAGTTTCGAAGAAATACTTTCCTTTTCATCAGAGGGTAGGAGTTAGTAAAATGCGGCATCGGATGTTGCATATAAAAGTATTTGATGAAGCTGCAAGTAAGTCAAAGATCTTACTTGATAACAAAAAGTGGAGCAGAGGAAATATGGTGAAGAAACAGGTGATTACACGTGAAAACAGTATACTATATATATATATATATATATATATATATATATATATATATATATATATATACCCTCTGCTCCACTTTTTGTTCCCGGAAAGTATTTCTTCGAAACTCCGCGGATTAAGGACTATCCACTTATCAAGTCTTTTCCTTTTCAAATTAAATATGTTTTTAACGCTTTTTCAAAGTGTTTTTTAACATGTTTGCTCCTATATATATATATATATATATATATATATATATATATATATATAGAGAGAGAGAGAGAGAGAAAGGTAGATAGATATATACTAGTAGTTCAGTCTGGCATTGATCGGGCCGTATGTACTGTTCATAAACTCATGTGAAATATATATATATATATATATGTATATATATATATATATATATATAT
The DNA here is from genome assembly GCF_053919585.1 of Euprymna scolopes. Classification (NCBI taxonomy): domain Eukaryota; kingdom Metazoa; phylum Mollusca; class Cephalopoda; order Sepiida; family Sepiolidae; genus Euprymna; species Euprymna scolopes. The sequence continues at coordinate 99,528,727 of NC_136501.1, read as the reverse complement.
ATATATATATATATATAAAGTGGAGCTCATGTCGAGGTAACACACATATAAAATTTTGAGTGTGTGGACCGTAAATTGGCGGAGGAGTTTGGTAGAGTCTGCAAACGTCAAAGCTTTTAACTTTCAACTCTTGAAGCAAATTTTTCGCCCGAAAATTGCTTAAATAGCCTGATGCATGTCTGAATACCATTTATGTAAAATCTTAAATGTTTGAACCCCAAATTGGCTGAATAGTTTGCTAGAGACGGCAAAAGTACAATCTTTAAAATGTTCGACCCCTGACAGCCCACTTTTCGTCCAAAAACCGATTTAAAACCTTGTTTCATATTTGAATACACCTTTTTTTTTATTTAAAATGTTTACACAAAAATTGGTTTAGTAATTTGGAAGAGTCCGCAGAGGTTATTGTTGACATCCTAACATTTGTTTTGAGTTCACATAATGTTAAATATTTTGCTCAATATCCAAGTAATAAACATCTAAATGTTCAAGTGTTTAGACCAACAGAAACACGAAGGAGTTTGGTAAAGTTTTTCAAGATAATATCGTTGAACATTGATCCCTTCACAGCCATATGTCTGACTATAAACCAATTGAAAATATGTTCCTATATCGCAAGTCTTCAGACTGAAAATTGGCAGAGTAGCTTGGGAATTAAATTTATATATATATATATATATATATATATATATATATATATGTATATATATATATATATGTGTGTGTATCTATATGTATATACATGTGTGTATATACATATATATATATATGTGTGGGTGTATCTCTCTCTCTCTCTATATATATATATATATATATATATATATATATATATATAAGAGCAAATAGTTAATAAAACATGTAAAAAACACTTTAAAAAAAGAGTTAACAACATATTTAATCTGAAAAGGAAACAATAGATAAGTGGATAGTCCTTAATCTACGGAGTTTCGAAGAAATAATTTTCTTTGTCATCAGACGGTAGGAATTAGCAAAATGCGGGATCGGATTTTGCGTACAAAATATTTAATGAAACTGCAAGATCTTACTTGATAACAAAAAAAGTGAAGCAGAGGGAATATGGTGAAGAAAACGATGAGTTCACGTGAATGGATAGTCAAAGGTAAAGTATCCAACGACGGTAAAATCCATATATATATATATATATATATATATATATATATATATATATATATATATATATATATATATATATATATAAATGGAAATGTATAAAAAAGAAATACGAAAAGTATAAAAGCTTATAACGTTTCTTTATTCGTTTTCTATTGGTGACGTGCAGGAATACAAAATACTATTATTAAAAACTTTTTTTACAAGTACATAATTTTGACCGATCCTTCAGTCTTTATCGGTGTAGTGAAAACATGAGCATGCACGGGGGAAAGAGGAATGGAAAAGAAAGGAAGGAGGAGGAGGTGAAAGAAGTATAGCCAATGAGAAGGTGCCACGTCACTTTTAAATATAAGTACGCGCGTACACACAGTACACATACACATATAAACGAAAAATTAAAAATTAAACAGTAAATAAAAATGAGAAACTCGCCTTTAACTGTCCCATCTTTTGAATACTCACGATATATATATATATATATATATCAGAGAGGCGGTAGCACTCTCTATATAGGGATGGCCCGTACACGCCTATATACGCCTACAAAACAAAACTATACAAATCTCAACTCAAATCAACTTATAAGTTTCAAAAAGCACATATTCTTACAGGGAAGCGTCTTACGAATCCAGCGAGTGTCAGAACGTCGGTTAAAATGTCAAAAGAGAGCAAAAAACAAAAGTGTACAAAAATGGCCAATTGTTCTTCTTTCTTCTTCTGCTTTATTCTTTCTTTTGAGACCGTGTATCTCGGTGTACGAACGGTATCTGACAACAGTTCAAGCATCAATCGAGGAGAAGTGCAGTGACCCATCGCTTTTTAGCTAACTCCATAATTAAATAAGATTACGTGTAATAACAAGTTTTAAACACTATATACCCAATGTAGACAGACCACTTCGAACACGGAACTTCTCTCAAAAGGGACAGCTCCAAATAATACACCGGATGCTCACAGACGTTCCAGTTTGCCAGTGGCCTATATTTCCTGGACGCTGAATATTTGAGGTGAACGTTAAGGTTTTTTCTTTAAACAGTACCCCACCAGCGTTAATGAAACCACGAAATCTTTATCTCAGTTGATCAAAATTGTTATAAGAGTAACCTATCAGCAAGTACGCCGTCAAAAAACAATGTCATAAAAACAAATAATTCTTCAGATTTTGGACTGTAAAATATGTACAAAATGTCAATGCTGTGACCAGGATTCGAACCTAGGTTAGCACGGCCACAACGTTGGGTCCTTACCTCTAGACGATCACGGCTAAAACTGACGTATGTCGCTCTTGGCAGAAAGACACATGACTACTGTCAAACTATTGAAAAATAAGGAGGAAACTTGAAATTCTCACGCATGCGCAAAAATACACTATAGCAACCATTGTTAAATGCAGCTGAATCTCTTCGCTCGCTAAGAAAAGTAGATCAGACCTGTTCTTCTAAGAACTCACCAAACGGCAAAGGAAATAAGTTAAATTAACCGCAAAAGAAACTGCAAGAAAGTCATCTTCTATGAACTCATTGGAAGCTGACCAAAAAGAATCAAAGTCCAAGCACTAGCCACAAAAATAACTAGATATTATGGCTACTATACACAATCTACTAATAAAAACAAGTACGTTTTCTAAAATAAACTACAATAAATTAACCAAGTAAACTCACACTGTCACTGATTAGGACTTCATATAAAGATAACAACTACACTATTGGTGTATATACCGTTCCACACTTTAACTATTGGTGACGGGGCAGTATCTCAATTCTACGAGAGTTGTCTTGCTATAAGATAAGTGATATTATAGTAAGATACACGTAAGTGTTATATGTTTACATTTAATAAAAAATGCCAAAGCTAGCACGTAGTAAAAAAGCTCAGAGAAATATAGACTATGAAAAAAACAAAGTCAAGGTATTATCTGAGCAAAAAGAATACTATCAGAAAAATGCTCAAATAATAAAAATTAAGTATCATGCAAATCCTGAGGCAAAGAAGGCTGCCTCACGTGCTGACTAAAAAGCACGGTATAACAGGGATCCCGAGGGGAAAAACTGCCTCACGTGCTCTTTATAACAAAGAACCAGAAAAAAAGAAGGCTGCCTCACGTGCTGACTCAAAAGCACGGTATAACAGGGATTCTGATGAGAAAAAAGCTGCCTCACGTGCTCTTTATAACACAGAACAACAGAAGGCTGCCTCACGTGCTGACTCAAAAGCACGGTATTACTGGGATTCTGAGGAGAAAAAAGCTGCCTCACGTGCTCTTTATAACAAAGAACCAGAAAAAAAGAAGGCTGCCTCACGTGCTCTTTATAACAAAGAACCAGAAAAAAGAAGGCTGCCTCACGTGATCTTTATAACAAAGAACCAGAAAAAAAGAAGGCTGCCTCACGTGCTCTTTATAACAAAGAACCAGAAAAAAAGAAGGCTGCCTCACGTGCTCTTTATAACAAAGAACCAGAAAAAAAGAAGGCTGCCTCACGTGCTGACTGAAAAGCACGGTATAACTCCTTAGGCCCAAAACATAAAGACCTAAAACCCAGCAGGAAGCGACCTGCTACTAATGGAGGCGGCAATGAGCCGCCTCTTAATAAAGACAATACTATCATGAATGTAAGTTTAAAAATAAGACTGTAAGTAAAAATACTAATTAACAAGAATAAAAAAGCATTGGAAATACAAAAGGATATAGAGACGGTATGCCAAAAAGTATACAAACAAGATAGCTATGAATGGATAGGCACATGGAAATAGAATTGCATCCAAAGTATAGCCCTATAGCTGTTTACAACCGTAATGATGGTACGGAATGAAGATTGGAGAAAAGCTATAGGGCTATACTTTGGATGCATATCTATTTCCATGTGCCTTGCCATTCATAGCTCTCTTGTTTGTATACTTTTTGGCATACTATCCCTATATCCTTTTGCATTTCCAATGCTTTTTTATTCTTGTATATATAAGCAATTGGACTATTCCAACATTTTTCCCGTTACATTACAATTATCGATACCGTACTAAATTCCAGATTTCAATTCCGATTCTTAATAAGTCGCTAAATGTTTTACTAAAGAGTTTTAATTTTTTCCCCCGATTTCCGTTTAAAAATAAAAACACCCTAAAAGGTGCAGATCATAGAAAAAATAGACTTCTTAGGAATAAACTATCTGTTTTAGTTTTATGGGTAATGTTAAATCAATGCATCTTTCTTATTTATCATAGATTACCACTAATGAAAGAATTTGCTGTACGAAATTAAATAAAAAAAGAATTAAAAGTTTTGGCATCGCAAAATAGCCACAAACTTTTCCAATTTCCTTAATGTCAAATTTTCCGATACTTCCGATTCTGATCCATTGTCCTGACTATGTGAGTGTGTGGGTGGATTTCTAGAGGTTTATGTGTGTGTGGGGGGTGAGAGGTAACGCATTTTTTTATTTTTATTAATAGACTTCTTATTAGGTGCATGCAATTTTAAGCTGTAATGCCGAACGAAATCTAGTTCTCCCAGAGTCCAATGATAAGAACGGAAGAAACTGGATTTCTAACATCTATACACATTTAGCCAGTAATATTTGTAGTAATAAAGAAAGGAACCCTATATTAGATATCTAGACTACGTTAGCCTGTATTAGTCTATTCTATAAGTTTTAACTCTTCATTTAACTAACATTTATGAAAAAAAAATTCAATCAATCATTCATATAGGTCTCGATATACATATATAAGAAAATATCTATACAGAGTGCCCAAACAGTCACTGAAGAGGTGATTAGATAATCTATACTATTAATAAAATTCTAGATGTTTATTCATTAATATATATATATATATATATATATATATATATATATATATATATATATATATAAAAGTTTCGAACGGATGCAACGAACTGAAAAAAATATTTTTCCCTGAAAAGAAAAGCGTGACCCCCTAGGCTATCCTCGTCTGCATATGGTTCGTAACGACTCACACAAAAAGCCCGAAATAAGGGTTTTTGGGGCCGTTTCGTGCAATTGTCGAAAAAGTTGCCTGCCTATGGAAACGGAATTTAGCACTGTTTGTATACAGTCGCGGTAACATCTTTCGGTACACGGACAGGACTTGTGGCGCAATAGATAACGCGTTTGATTACGGATCAGAAGATTCCAGGTTCGAATCCTGACAAGTTCGTAATAATTTAAATCATCATTTTATGCAACGTTTACTCCTTATCCTTAGTTGGGGTATCTTTTTTTCAGTGATTTTGTTTTGTGCATATAGGAAGTCACAGGGTGAGTGTTGATGTGAAGACGATGTTGAGTGTACTTGATGTTGAGTGTACTTGATGTTGAGTGTATTCGATTTTGTGTGTGACCCAGCGTTGTGTGTACCGACGTGTCGCAGCCGCTAATTATTAATAAAAGGCAAATGATTACATGATATACAATTATTGATGAAAGACAATTGATTTCCGAGTTTAGCTTATACATACACACACACACACTATATATATATATATATATATATATATATATATATATATATATAGTAATTTATAAAATATATATCGCGATTAATCTACACTGAATATTCTGCGTTGACGAATCCTACAGTGGATGGAACGCAGAATATTCAGTGTAGCTTAATCGCCATATATATTTTATTAATTACTAACTAGCTCTGTCTACGTATTGAGCAGTTTTGAAGTAAATACTTAAAGTTTACGCATAAATCTATACTTTCGTATATTAAATTTGTGAGTGAATAAAGTAGTTTTATATATATATATATATATATATATATATATATATATATATATATATATATATAATATAAAGTTGAATGTCTGTGTGTGTATGTCTGGTCACGAATAGGCTCCTATATGGTGGACTATTTTAAAAACTGGTTATATATAATTAAAGAAGATGTATCGAGACACAGGAATGGGTATGTTTGACCTAGCAGAACGGTGGTTCATTAACATTGTAGGGTCTGCGTTCTCACCTGATCAACAAAGTATGGAAATAAAAAAAAATAAAATTAAAATAAAAACCGTTTACAAGTGTTTTTGATATAGATGTACATAAGAATACTTTGATAAGTATGCTTTAACTTAAATAGGGATAGTATGATACAATTGGGGGGGTCTGCGTTTGCGCTTGGCCTCCATAGAAGGGATATAGGCACAAGCTTTAATAAAAAAACTCATCATATCTATCTGCGTAAGTATCCTTTGATAATTATGATTCAGTTTGAAGAAATATGATATAATAAAATTATGGGATGTTCGTTCGCGCCTGACCCCCATAGAATGGAAACATATCACAAAGTTTAACAAGTGTTTTTTTTAATATAGATCCACAGAATATTGTGATAAAGGTTTAAGTGTTAACAGGTATGGTATAATAAATTATGGGGTTTATCTATTTTATTTTTACTTTCATCATATTTGGCTTTGGTTTTGATACTCCAAAATTCCAGGCTATCTCTTTACAACCCTTTCTTTTCATAACCTATCAGACTTTCATAAATCAGAGTCCATTTTCTGTATTGTTTTTTAACCCAGTCAACGACGGGTAGTTTTGCTAGTATATATAAATTATATATATATATATATATATATATATATATATATATATATATATATATATAAGGTCATTTCTCATCCCTGTTTTAAAAGATGAGATCTCTTGGTTTTGATATCCCCAAGTTCGAAGCTACCTCTTTAAAACAGTTCCTTTTCATAACCTATCATACTTTCATAAATCAGAGTCTATTTTTTGTCGTCGGTTTTGTAACCCAGTCAACGACGGTTACTTTTTCTGGTATATATATATATATATATATATATATATATATATATATATATATATATATATATATATATATATATATATATTATTAGCCTAGTATATTTGCTATTACTTAAAAAAGAAAAAAAAACATTGTCTCCGTATGCGTACGAGAGAGAGAGAGAGAGAGAGAGAGAGAGATAGAGAGAGAGAGAGAGAGTGTGCCATGGAGACTCCAAAACGCCTAAGCCGATGTTTGTATAATCTTGCTCACATATACTATATTTATCAGGCAATGTTATTGTATAATTTTTTATCGGAAGTTCTTCGATAAGTATCGACAATCAAAAAAGAGTCTAATAAAAGAGGAAACCTGTTATTCTAACTATATTACACAACTTGTACTGCTTGGAAAAACATGTGCATTTGAGAAATTATATTACCACACAAGCCGAAAGGCCCGGCATGTAAAATAAACAGTAGGTGTATTTATATGACACGAGCCCGATCGAAATTGTGTGTTCTGTTTAAGGGAACATTAAACCGAGATACTTGATTTTTCATTTTAAACTTAGATTTAAAGGATATCTATAGCACAAACAGAAAGGTCAAACCTATGGAATTAACAATAGTTTCTTTGGTATAGTAGAGGCGAATGTTTCTGTTTTGAGCACAACACTAGGATACTTGAATTTTTAATTTTAAACTGTAATGTTAGGCATGATGTGTTAAAATTTATTTTATGAAATAAGCCGGTTTTCAACATGCAATATAGACCTCCGGGGAGGAGGGGTCCTACCTTCGGTGGACCTCGGTGCGTCCTCCTCTAGACCAAGCAACCAATCAATTTGATAAGTAAATGGGCGATTTCTCCTATTTGTAGAGCAATAAACTATTTATTAGGTGATCATAACTAAATCCCGATCTTAAATGCTAGTTTTTTTTTTTAATTATATACGTTTAAAATAATATAAGGAATTGCGAGAGAAATAAGGACATTATTTATAATTGTGCACACGTGTAAAAAACAATAGGAGTTCATTGCATATTTATCATGTCGATGCAAATAAAGTTTACGGATTATGATATACGTGTAAACAGATCTAAGTTTGGTATCGAGGGATGATAGAAAGTGTGTTCAGGGATGTATATACGTTCAGCCAATGAAGAGCTTATAAGCCTATGACAGCGTTAAAAAGCCTACGGTGGATAATCCAATATGTCAAACTTGAACGATAAAACGAAATAATTTGTGCAACAAAAAGTATACAAGAGAAAAGCTAATGTCAACTAAAAGAAAACACTATAAAAGAAATGTCTGTTTATATTTATCTAACGAAACACGCGGGTTTGGGAAGATTTTCCATCTCCACTTTTTTTTTTTTTACTTATTTAGTTTTTTGATAATGCATTTGCATCGTTTGCTTTTTCTTCATAAGGGATTTTATATCTCGACTTGCTTAGAAAGCTGAAAGCATGCATGCATTGAAAGGAGCTTTCCAGCGAAAGCCCTCAAAATATTTATTTGGATCATGCAATGTTATTTGCATTCAAGGTTACAGTCTGTACGACTCGACGTTATATCTATAATATAAAGCTGAACGGATATATATACTAGGAAAAGACCCGTCGTTGTCTGGGTTCAAAAACAGCCTACAGAAAATGGACTCTGATTTATGAAAGTATGACAAGTTATGAAAAGTAAGGGTTGTAAAGAGATAGCTTCGAATTTAGGGGTATCAAAACCAAAGCAAAATATGACGAAAGTAAAAATAAAATAGATAAACCCCATAATTTATTATACCATATTTCTTCAAACTGAAACATAATTATCAAAGTATACTTACGCAGATAGATATAAAAAGTCTTTATTAAAGTGTGTGCATCTTTCCATTCTATGGAGTCCAGGCGAAAACGCAGACCCCACAATGTTATTATACCATCCCTATGTAAGTTAAAACATACTTATCAAAGTATTCTTATGTATATCTATATATAAAAAAAACTTGTAAACGTTTGTTTTTTTTTCTTTTTTTATTTTCATCCGTTGTGGCTCAGTCGCGAACGCAGACCCCAATTTTTTTTATGAACCACCGCTCTGTCAGATCAAACATACCCATTTCTGTGTCTCGATACATCTTCTATAATTATATGCAATCAGTTTTTTTAAATGGTCAACAATATAGGAGCTTATTCGTGACCAGCCACCCAGACACACACAGCTTATATATATATATATATATATATATATATATATATATATATATATATATATATATAATATTAAAAAATTTACCCTTCACCAGACTATCCACTCAGGTTAAATCAACTTCTTCCTCAGCATATACCCTCTGCTTCATTATTTGTTACAAAATAAGATCAATGACGTACGTGTAATGTCATTAAATACTTGTGCAAGCAAAATCCGATCCCGGATTTTTCGAAATCCTAGCCTCTGAATAGAAGGAAAGTATTCCTTCTAAACTCCGCGGATTAAGGACTATCCACTTATTTTGTGCTTCTTTTTTTAAAATTAAATATGTTTTAATACATACATACATACATACATACATATATATATATATATATATATATATATATATATATATATATATACTAGTAGGCCGCTCGACATTGTCCGGTCGTAAAATATGAATATGTTCTATAATTATTATATGGTAAGACTCTAGGTTGCTAATGTTACATCGGCCAGTCACATCTGAAGAGTATTTACTAGCACGTTCTAATATTGACGATCTCAAGTTGTATTCCATTTCCTTCTTTCTTTATTTCCTTATCCGATTTTCTAATGATGACGTTTTTTCAATTTATTAACGTGTCTATTTTAAAGGAGGCTGCATGTTGTATAATCTATGTTTAAATTTACACTTTGTTACTCCATTATTGTCTATACAATTAACAGGAGAGGGTAGAGCAGAAACACCCAATATATCTAAGGCTTTTGACGGGGTATGCACGATGGTCTTCTAAGGGAAATTAGACTATATGGTATCAATGGAAGAATACTTAATGTAATTCAATCCTTCTTACCTAAGAGAAAACTCAAGCTGTCCTCCCCGATCGTACATCTAAACAATATTATATAAATGCGGGAGTACACCAGGGGTTTATCCTTGGACTGTTATTATTCCTGATATTTATAAATGACGTCCCTAATAAAATTGTTTCGGAGATGGGTATATTTGCTGATGACACAATGCTCTATAACAGGCATTAGAGGAAAACAAATGAACCCATATCTAAGGAAATGACAAAAACATTAGAGGCTGAGCTCCGATCTCTAGTGGAATGTGGAGAAAAATGGATGGTCGCATTCAATGCTGCCAAGACTATGTTTGTGGCATTCAATAATTGCAAGAAAACTTCTCTAACAGCAATAGCAATAGCCACGAACACATTACTCGGAAGCACTTCCTTTAAACTCCTCCGCCGTACGTTTACAGTGAACATGAACTTGAATAGATAGATTGAGAGCATAGCCAAGGCTGCTACGAAGAAGGTGGATTTTCTCTACCGTGTTAGAGACTACTTACACCTGAAATTATCATGTAGTTCTATAAGGCAACCATGCGTTCATATATGGAGCACTGTTGTCAGGTTTGGGCTGGTGCATCTGGTACTTGTCTCTCACTCCTGCAAAAGAGAGTCGCCAACCTGATATGTCTTGAACTGCAATCAAGACTTCAACCTCTGTCCTCTCGACGAAATATTGCATCCTCTGCCTGTTCTACTGGTGAATGCTCCGATTAACTACAAGTACTTATACATCCTCAACGTGAATAAACCCGACAAGCAGATAAATCAGACCCCTTCACAGAAAACATCACTTGGTGTAAGAACGCCTTCTACCCGAATAGTTTTTCCCCAGAACTGTTATACTGTAGAACTCGCTTCCGAGAATCAACTTTCCCAACTGTGCTGGCATGTGGAAGTTCATGTGCAATGTGAACAGACACCTTACTATTCATCTACTTTCATAATACCCCAGAAACTTATGTCCCCGATACTCGCCCACGAATTCAACGTGGCACTCTCCCTTGTTTGGGGTTAAAATTGAATTACTTTTTTTCGTTTAAATTCACATTTATATATAATATCAAAAATGAGATATCTGCCCACCAATACATACATTATCTGCATATATATATATATATATATATATATATATATATATATATATATATATATATATATATATATATATATATATATATATAAATATATATATATTATATACATTATATATATACACATATATATATATACATATATATTATATATTATATATATACATATATATATTATATTATATATACATATATATTATATATATTATATATATATATTATATATATATTATATATATATTATAAATATTATATATATATGTATTATATATATTATATATACCATATATATATGTATTATATATTATATATATATATATATATATTATATATACATTATGCATATATTATATATATATATATTATATATATATGATATATATAATATATACATACATTATACATATATTATATATATTATATATATGATATATATATATTATATATATATTATATATATATTATATATATTATATATATTATATTATATATTATATATATTATATTATATATTATATATTATATATATTATATATTATATATATTATATATATATTATATATATATATTATAAATATATATTTTATATATATATTATATATATTTTATATATATATATTATATATTATATATATTATATATATATATATTATAAATATATATTTTATATATATATATTATATATTTTATATATATATATATTATATTATATATATATTATATATTTTATATATATATATATTATATTATATATATTTTATATATATATTATATATATTATACATATTTTATATATATATATATTATATATATTATACATATTTTATATATATTATATATATATTATAAATATATATTTTATATATATATATTATATACATTATATATATTTTATATATATATTATATATATATTAAATATATATATATATATTATATATACTATATACATTACATATATTTTATATATATATTATATATATTATATATACTATATATATTTTATATATATATTATATATATTATATATACTATATACATTATATATATTTATATATATATATATATATATTATATATATTATATTATATATATATTATATATATATTATATTATATATATATTATATTATATATATATTATATATATAATATATTATATATATATTGTATATATATTATATATATAGTATATATATATTATATATATATTGTATATATATATTATATATATATTGTATATATATTATATATATATTGTATATATATTATATATATATTGTATATATATTGTATATATATATTGTATATATATTTTTTATATATTGTATATATATTATATATATTGTATATATATTATATATATGTATTGTATATATATTATATATATATTGTATATGTATTATATATATATTGTATATATATTATATATATATTGTATATATATTATATATATATTATATATATTGTATATATATTATATATATTGTATATATATTATATATATTGTATATATATATATATATATATATATATATATATATATATATATATATATATATATATATATATATATATATCTGTGTGGATGGGGGTGTATGTACGTTTTGATAAATAAGCAGTAAACGTCAAATAAAAGACGTATACCACGTTATAATTTAATAATACATTTTGTATACTCTCTATATTAAGAATACAATTCCCTTCTGTATTACCGGGTAGGCGTTAAGATCGCTAGTGACGAAAGTTAATTTTTAAGGGACGCAAAAATGAAATAATATTTTTTTTCGGTTTATTGGTTTTTAATTTCACATTGTCGAACTCCATAGTCGTTTTACTCTTTGTATATAATTTCCCTACGGATAGACACAAAACAAATGTCTGCTTGATTAATATATATATATATATATATATATATATATATATATATATATATATATATATATATATATATATATATATATATATATATATATATTAAAGTTAAGTGTTCGTACTTAGCTGTTTTAAAGTTGTTAAATGGCGTATCTTTTAGTATTGGGTAGTGTGTCACTCTTGTGATTTAAATATATTTTATCAGTATATTTGACATTTTTTATTACAAAATATAAACAATGGATTTTCTATTCATTTCGAATACCCCCTCTTTCTCTCTCTCTCATATATATGTGTGTGTGTGTGGATAAATTTATATTAAGATTCTCACTTGCTATATCTCCTAGCTGCTTTAACACAAAAGGGTAAACACTTACTAATAAGATAGCATTATATATATAGTAGCATTTCAGCCTCGCGTTGCCCGGGTGTTTGCAGGTGTATTTTGAGAAAAAAAAAACGCGGTCAATTTTGTTTTAAAGTTGACCCCTATTATGACCCCCCTTAGTATTTAGAGTTTAGGGCTCCAATAAAGTTATTAAGTTAGGTCCATGTCAAAGGAACATATATCTAAAATTAGCAGCAGGGCCTTCATGCTGCTGATTTCCGCCCGCTCGATGACCTCAACATTGCTGACTCCAATGGACGATGAAAAGGGTGGGGAGAACGCACTGATGAAAGCGCTCAAGGATTCGTAATTGGTGGCGGTAAGTATTCCAGGACTCCTGCACAGGATTTCAGGTACAGAGACTCTGCGGGAGAAATGCAACAGGAGGAAGATTCTGGTCATATTCAGCTATTGCAAATTGACGATAAAAAGTAACCTTACTCGGAAATCTGACCGGCAATCAGTATTGTCCCACCCTTTTTCATACAAACAAATCAAATTAGCACTTGTAACGTTTAGTGATGAAGTCACGATAAAAAATACCCTTGATAACCCTGGCGTTGGATCAAGTATTCAGCTACCGACAAAATTTCAATTACATTACACATACGTATAGTGAGTTCAATCATGGCTACATCCGTGCCGGATGGATGAATGTTGTATTCAACCTGAAAGCAACCCAATGAAACAGTGCTCAACAGGCGGACAGTTCTGGGAAATAAGCTTCGTTCACATAATCTGCGTTTATATTAAGGCACAGCTAGAGTGTTGAATTTTGTATATAGTTGTTGTAGGTAGTCGAGTGATTTTGTGAACGTCTAACAAGAGCGAACCATCGTTTTGGAGTGCAGTCGAACACATGCCATGGAAAGTACGATAGGACAGGGAAAGGCTCGCAAAGTTTCTTCTGGGGAAAAGAGGTTGCACGGAAGACAAAAGGTCATCATCGACTCGAAGCCGGTTTTGGACAATCACAGATGGATAGGGCGAGGAGCTTCTGCCTATGTGTGACAGCTGTATATATTTCAGTTTAGGGCGTAGCTTACTCTTATACGGATAGGTGATTCATCAACAGTGAGATACCTACCAGAGCGGTACAGTGATCCACAAATTTACCATCGATCTTGGTAACAGTTGTATATATATATATACATTTTTATTTCAAGTCAGGAGTAAAAGGGACAGTTCAAGGAGCTTGTCAAGACATGGAACTTCCTATAGATGATCACCATTCATTTCAATTGGGATAGTGGGGGCATAGGGATTATGATGAAAATATTAAAATATATTAAATTTTCCATCACACCTGATAATTTACATATAACATTTCGCAATTTATTTCCATTATAACTCACGCCACTTATTCATTCTATTGATAGCTAGCCTTGCTCTAATGAATTTTAGCCAACAAATAAACCTTTAAAATATGGTATACTTAATTGGTGCTACGTAATCTATTTTCTTTTGCTTTTTTAAATATATATTTGAATTGAAAGCGCCTTGAGAGTGTGTTTTCATATTGGTGTCCGAGGTATGGCTTTCTTTTTTTTTATTCTAGGTTTTATTCTTTCCCCCGTTTTTCTTGACAGTTTCTCATGAATCTAAGTAACAGGGAGAAAATTCCTAATGCAAAAACATTTTCATATCTTGAGACTTCTGCATGAAGTGTGGAGCATTTTGAGTGGATCAATTGTATAAAGGTTAGGAACGCATATGCATATTCAATTGATGCATGATTGCAGAAATGAGAACATTTAAGTTTTTAAGCCGTGTGGGATCTTTGGAGTTTGAGCAACGTTTTCTGATACTCTTGACAATTGTGCGCTGAGGTGTCTCCTCATTATTCCTTTAAACTTCACGAACAGCTATGCAAAAGTAGCATTGAGTCATGAAAAAGGCTGGATTATAGGAAAAGAGAGGGACTCTAATGGGTTCCTGGAGAAAAGAAAAGGAAGCACATAAAACCCCTAAAAAGAACTCGGACGTATAAAACAAAAGTTTTTTTTTTTTATTTTACTTCTGGTTATATTCAGCTATTGCCAATTGACGATTAAAAAGAAACCTTACGCGCAAATCTGATTGGCAATCAGTATTGTCCCACCCTTTTGCATACAAATAAAGCATATCAACACTTGTAACGTATGGAACAAAAATTAATGCAACTTAGAGTCGTATCTGCCATGAAACTCTTGGCAATTGCGCGCTGACGCCTGTCCCGTTTCCTTTAAACTTCATACAAACAAAGCATATTAGCACTTGTAACGTATGTAACAAAAATTACTGAAACTTAGAGTCCTATCTGTCATGAAACCCGTGGCAATTGCGCGCTAAGGCGTCTGTCCCGTTTCCTTTAAACTTCAGGAGTATAATGCCGTAAGAGAAGCAGAGAGCAGAACGGGAATAAAACGCGTCTCAAACAATTACAAAATAACAACAGGAATAAATATAATTAGGTAAAATAAGACGCTGACGATGAGAAAGATTGTAACATTTTGGAATGATGTCTATGATAAAGAGAGATCGACTCAGCTAAATATATATTGGTGTAGGATTTGGAAGGGGGTAATAGGTCCTTAAGGCAAATAGAAATAAAAATGTTGAGAAAAACTCATAAGTATCGAAAATAAATATGTTTTTGTTTGCTCACTGATTATAATCATCTATTGCTTACTGACAATAACTAGTAGTCTTGCACTGAAAGCTAAATGATATTAAATATTGTATAACCCTGTTTTTCACCAGCCGATGCATATTATATCTTGTAAGGAAAACGTTTACAAGTTGGTCTCGTATTGTACATGAGAATATTTCCAATTGAGTAGAGAGATGCCTGTTCATACTACATTTAATATAAAGCTGTTTAGTGTAATAGCGGAGGCATGAAACCGGAAAAAATCCCGACGTCCAAAAGTCTGAGGAAAGAAAAAAAGTAAAACAGCATATAGACTTCAACAGTGAATCTATGCGAGTTATCGACGTGTCGAGAGTATGTAGAGGTGGAGTAAGTCCATTAATGAAGATGCCATAATTCATCACGTTTACAAGGCCCGAAAACCTCTCGAGGATATGCGTTAATTAATAAAAGCTGGTAGTATATTAATCGTTAAGGTGTACATTGGGTAGAACTTGATTATTGTCATGGATAGCTACAAGAACTTGTTTACATTGGTTTTGAATAATACAACGTTGTATTCAACACAATAACATTGACATACAGGTACTCGCCAGATCACTGAAGTTAAGCAACACCAGATGCGCGACCATTTGGGAAGGCGAGGCGTTGTATGTACCGCGATGTAAAATACTAGGTTGAGAAAGTGGCGCGGTTTATTCTTTTCCGGAAAGTAGATGGGGCTCTCCTAGGCCATGGTAAGCACTCCGTTTAGTGATGAAGTCACGATAAAAAATACGCTTGATAACCCTGGTGTTGGATTAAGTATTCAGCGACCGACAAGATTTCAATTACACTACAGATAGGTATAGTGAGTTCAATCATGGCTACATCCGTGCCGGATGGATGAATGTTATATTCAACCTGAAAGCAGCCGAGCGAAACAGTATTCAACAGGCGGGAAATACTGGAAAATAAGCTATGTTCATAGAATCTGCGTTTATATTTAGGCACAGCTAGAGTGTTGAATTTTGTATATAGTTTTGTATGTAGTCGAGTGATTTTGTAAAAGTCTAGCAAGAGCGAACCATCGTTTAGAGATCAGTCGAACATATGCCATGGAAAGTACGATAGGACAGAGAAAGGCTCGCAAAGTTTCTTCTGGGGGAAAGAGGTTGCAGGGACGAAAAAAGGGCATCATCTACTCGAAGCCGGTTTTGAACTATCACAGATGGATAAGGCGCGTTGAGGAGCCTCTACCTAGGCGTGACAGCTGTATATATACTTCAGTTTTGGGCGTAGCTTACCCTTATATGTGTGAGATATCTACCAGAGCGGCACAGTCATCCACAAATTTACCATCGATCTTGGTAACAGTTTGATATATATATTATTTCAGGTCAGGAATAAAAGGGACAGTCCCAGGAGCTTGGCAAGACAGCGAGCTTCCCTAAGACGAGAACCATCCATTTCAATTGGGATGTGGGGGTCATAGAGATTATGATGAAAGTATTAACACATATTAAATTTTCCATCACACCTGAAAATTTAAAGATACCATTTCGCAATTTATTTCCGTTATCACTTACGTCACTTAATTTAATTCTATTGATAGCTAGCCTTCCTCTTAAGAATTTTAGCCAACAAATCAACCCTTAAAATATGGTATACTTAATTAGTGCAACGCCACCTACTTTCTTTCGTTTTTTTTAATATATATTTGAATTGAAAGCCCCTTAAGGGTGTGTTTTCATAGTGGTGTTCGTGGTATGGTTTTCCTGTTTATTCACAGTTTTATTCTTTACCCTGTGTTTCTGGATAGATCATCATGGAACTAAGTAACAGAGAGAAAATTCCAAACGCGAACAATTCGATGAAAAACAAACATAGAAACCGTTTTTATATCTTGAGACTTCTACATGAAGTGTGGAATATTTTGGGTGGATCGATTGTGTTTAGGTAAAGAAAGCATATGCGTTTCAATTGATGCAGAATTGTAGAAATAAGAAAATGTAAGATTTTAAGCCGTGTGGGATCTTTGGAGTTTGAGCAACTTTTTCTGAGACTCTTTGCAATTGTGTGCTGGGGTGTCTCCTCGCGTTTCCTTTAAACTTCACGAACAGCTATGCAAAAGAGGCTGATAGTCATGAAAAAGGCGTTGGTTATAAGAAAGAAGGGTAGTGTAATGGGTTTCTGGGGAAAAGAAAAGGAAGCAGATAAAAAAAAACTCGGACGTATAAAACATTTTTTTTTGTTTTACTTCTGGTCATATTCAGCTACTGCCAATTGATAAAAAGAAACCTTACACGGAAATCTGATTAGCAATCAGTATTGTCCCACCCTTTTTTCATACAAACAAAGCATATTAGCACTTGTAACGTATGTAACAAAAATTACTGCAACTTAGAGTCGTATCTGTCATGAAACTCTTGCCAACTGCGCGCTAAGGCGTCTGTCACGTTTCCTTTAATCTTCAGCAGTATAATGCCGCCAGAGAAGCAGAGAGCAGAACGGTAATAAAACGCGTCTCAAACAATTACAAAATAATAAGAATAAATGGGAAAGATTTTAACATTTTGGAAGGACGTCTATGATAAAGAGAGATCGACTCAACTAAATATATATTGGTGTAGGATTTGGAAGGGGGGTAATACGTACTGAAGGCAAATAGAAATTAAAATGTTTAGAAAAACTCAGAAGTATCGAAAATTAATGTTTTTGTTTGCTCACTGTCTATAACTAGTAGCCTTGCGCTGAAAGCTAAATGACATTAAGTATTGTATAACCCTTTTTTCACCAGCCGATGCCTATTATATCTTGTAAGGAAAAAGGTTACAATTTAGTGTTGTGTGTGTAAGTTGCTTTTTCTCAGACATACCTATATATATATATATATATATATATATATATATATATATATATATATATGGGTATGTGTGTGTGCGTGTGGCAGAGAAAAAGTAAGAGAAAATATTGACACAGAAGAAGAAAAAAGTTTAAGTTTTTGCATAGATGGGGTAATATATGTTTGTAGACTGTTGTAGATGTTTGAAATTTGAGAGGCTTTTTAAGACACTGTCTTAAGTTAACATTATATATATATATATATATATATATATATATATATATATATATATATATATATATATATATATATATATATATATATATATATATACCGGGTCACCCCGCCAAAAACAAAAAAAAAAACAAATGCTAAATGGATGCCATCTAGAACATATGTTGTAGAACGGAGAAACAAGACCAAAGATCATTGTGTTTTGATGTGATGTTTTGAATATAATAGACTAGTTATGACCTATTTTTCATTTTATTCGGACAAAACACTAAGAAACGCTGCCTAATTAGAGTTGGGACCCTTTTTTTGCGGTGACATTGTATATATATATATAGTAAAAAGGTCGAAAATATCTAGATAGATGGAGTGAAAAATTAATCTATGTGTTTTGTAATAGAGGTAGACTTGGATTAAGTAGAAAGATGTGAACATAGTTTCCTGAATGCCATGCCGGGATAGCAACAAACCTCATGCATCGAAAGTCCGCATACAAACCCTAATATAAGCATGGCTTGCCCAATAATATGCAATACTGGGTTTGACAAGCAATTAAATTAATGGTAAGGAGTGGCTGCACATCACAAAAATTGGTACTTAGCTAGATGAAACGTATCAGTTTAAATAGTAAATATAAATAAAAAATCTACGTTTCTTATAAAAATTAATATACTTACATAGATGTACGATTATCTTGCTGATTGATAAAAAATTTTACTTACCTAAAATAAAAAAACAGAAACACAATTATTTTATAAAATATGACAGAGTGAATATTTACTTCATAGGGAATAAAAGCAAAAAACGATAAAAGAAGTCGTAAGAATTTTAATTTTTTTTTCTGAAATTCTATCCTATATGCTTTCTTATAACCTTCATCCTTGACAAAACTTTTTCCCGCTCCTTGAAATTTCCTTTAACTTCATCATTCTTGAATTATTTCCCCTACTGTCAATCCTATAAATTATTTACATGCTAGCATGTGTATTTTTATTCTACCTAGATTTACTCTTGCTGCAATACAATTGTGATTATAACATATATGGAACGTAATTGCAAGGGGTTGGATTTGGTAGTTGTTTTCCTTTTTTTAATTTTTATATCTTTTTATAATTTAATCACAAACTTACAAAAACGTTGCATTTCTTAATAAAACTAAATGCAATTCAAACAATCTTTATTCATGTAAAACATTGTCTTTCAAATGTTGCCTATATTCATATTAGTATATTTGTGCTCTTTCAAACACATTTTTTCATGGCAGATTGCGGAATCTTTAGATGGCGATTAAACCCCTTTATTGCTTTCCTGATGTTTTCCTTCAATTATTCGTAATCTAGATATTCTACAATCTGTCACAATTGTTTTGACAAGAGCACAGATATGCGACACTAAAAATGTGCAATATTTCAGATACGTTATTAAACACAAGGAATGTGTGCTTAAATTTTGCATCGTCTTAGCATCCTCAATGTCTTAGTCAGATTGTGTTAAAATTGCAGAAAGATACATGAAAACGATTCTAAAATCTCTATAGTGAGATTTTAGAAAGCAGTATCATGCCCATATTATATATATATATATAGGTATATATAAATACATAGGTATATACATATATATATAGGTATATATATATATATATATATATAGGTATATATAAATAGGTATATATATATAGGTGTGTATATATATAGGTATATATATATATATGTATAGGTGTATATATATAGGTGTATATATATATAGGTATATATATATAGGTGTATATATATAGGTGTATATATATATAGGTATATATATATATAGGTATATATATATATATAAGTATATACATATATATATATAGAGGTATATACATATATATATAGGTATATACATAATATATATATATATAGGTATATACATATATATATATAGGTATATACATACATATATATATATATATAGGTATATACATATATATATATATAGAGGTATATACATATATATATATATATAGAGGTGTATACATATATATATAGGTATATACATATATATATATATATATATATAGGTATATACATATATATATATATAGGTATATACATATACATATATATATAGGTATATACATATATATATATATATAGGTATATACATATACATATATATAGGTATATACATATACATATATATATAGGTATATACATATATATATATATAGGTATATACATATATATATATAGGTATATACATATATATATATATATATATATATAGGTATATATATATATATAGGTATATATATATAGGTATATATATATATATATAGGTATATATATATATATAGGTATATATATAGGTATATATATAGGTATATATATAGGTATATATATATATATAGGTATATATATATATATATATAATTATATATATAGGTATATATATATATATATATACAATTATATATATAGGTATATATATATATATATATACATAGGTATATATATAGGTATATATATATATATAGGTATATATATATATATATAGGTATATATATATATATATATATAGGTATATATATATATATATATAGGTATATATATATATATATAGGTATATATATATATAGGTATATATATATATAGGTATATATATAGGTATATATATATATAGATATATATATATATATATATAGGTATATATATATAGGTATATATATATAGGTATATATATATATATAGGTATATATATACATATATAGGTATATATATATATATAGGTATATATATACATATATAGGTATATATATATATAGGTATATATATACATATATAGGTATATATATATATATATATAGGTATATATATATATATATAGGTATATATATATATATATAGGTATATATATAGGTATATATATATATAGGTATATATATATATAGGTATATATATATATATATAGGTATATATATATATATATATATAGGTATATATATATATATATATATATAGGTATATATATATATAGGTATATATATATATATATATATATATATATATATATATATATAGGTATATATATATAGGTATATATATATAGGTATATATATATATATAGGTATATATATATATAGGTATATGTATATATATAGGTATATGTATATATATAGGTATATATAGGATATATATATATATAGGTATATGTATATATATATATAGGTATATATATATATATATATACCTATATATATAGGTATATATATACATATATATATATATATATATATATAGGTATGTATATATACCTATATATATATATAGGTATATATATATACACCTATATATATAGGTATATATATACACCTATATATAGGTATATATATATATAGGTATATATATATATATATATATACACCTATATATAGGTATATATATATATAGGTATATATATATATATATATATACCTATATATATATCTACCTATATATATATATAGGTATATATATATATATATATAGGTATATACATAGGTATATATATATATATATATATATAGGTATATATATATAGGTATATATATATATATATAGGTATATATATATAGGTATATATATATATATATAGGTATATATATATATATATATATATAGGTATATATATATATATATATATAGGTATATATATATATATAGGTATATATATATATATATATATATATATATATAGGTATATATATATATATATATATATATATATATAGGTATATATGTATATATATATGTTTATATATATATATAGGTATATATGTATATATATATGTATATATAGGTATATATATATGTATATATATATATATGTATATAGGTATATATATATATGTATATATATAGGTATATATATATATATGTATATATATAGGTATATATATATATGTATATATATAGGTATATATATATATATGTATATATATAGGTATATATATATATATATACGTATATATATAGGTATATATATATATGTATATATATAGGTATATATATATGTATATATATAGGTATATATATATATATATATGTATATATATAGGTATATATATATATGTATATATATATAGGTATATGTTGGTATATATAAATATATATGTATATTAGGCACCGCCAAAACTGGGGGGGCAGGTCAGTACTTTTTGACGGACCGTCTTTTTAAAAATCTACCAAAAATCAGGTAATTATCCGATCAATACGAAATTTTCAGCGATTATTAGGAGAAGAATGAACTTTATAACAGTGTACTTATTTTTCATAAACGATATTTATATATATATTTTTTTTTGCTTACAAAACCCCCCCTTGTTTTGAAGTGGGAACAAATATGCTTAAAATAATCATCTGAAACTGAACAAAACATATTGTGTTGTTGTAAGGGACAGAATTATAGATTTAAAAAAAACAAACAAAAAACATTGTTTGCATACCTTATTTTGACGTCTGAATATCAGAACTTCGATTGTGTTTAATTATCCCGCTTTTGAGTTTTGAAGTGTGAAATTCGGTGAATATGTTAAGTAAAATAATTAATTTAAGTTAAGCAAAAAAAAAAAAAAAATTTTTAATATTTATACGAAAAAAGCCATTTTAAAATTTTTGATAAATAAATTAACAATTTTTTTTTAGCGAGCCGAATAATGCATGACTATTATTAAACAGAGCATGCTTTGAATAATCGATACAAAAAAAAAAAATTCGATAAATATTGTGCCCTTTGTGTTAAAAATAGCATCATTTTTTTCGATCTCGTTTGAAAACGTTTGCCGCCTTTCGACTACGGTGGACCAAACGCGCTGAAATATTTTTTTTTTATTCTGCTTTAAATTGCCCCCTCCCCCCATTTTGGGGAGCCTGGCCCCCACACACATACACATTAAAAACCAAACTCATACAAATGGTCACCCATCTGGTACTGGCCAGCCTCAGCTTAATAATACATTGAAATTTTCGTCACTGAAAAATAAGTTTTTTTGGCCTGTTTGGTCTTCCATAGTTTTCGTCTCAATCAAAAGAAAACGTAAACAGAGTCGATCTGAACTCTACGGCGACGCGAAATGTCTGGTTACCTATATGAATAAGTGGAATTATTTGAAATTCAGGTACTTATATTATAATATTTTTGCATATTCTCTTAGAAAATCATCCTAAATCTTAGTTAGACAATAAATGAATAAATAAATTATTTCAAAAACCCTTTTTTTTAAATATTTAAGTACGTTATTTGTGCAAGACAAAAAATATCAATTGTTAACTTTTTGGGAAAATTTAACATTTAAAATTGAATTAAAAATAGTAGAAAAAGTTTTACATTATTCTGTTTACTATATGATAAAATTCAGAGTTTTATCTTTCTGGAAAAGAAAAGTTACTCAGAAATAATGGATTGTAATAAATGTAATTTAGTTTTAAAAAACAACAACAACTTGATTTTGCGGCCATTTTTGGCGGTGCCCAATGTATATATATAGGTATATATATAGGTATATATATGTATATATATAGGTATATATATATATGTATATATACATATATATGTATATATATATACATATATATGTATATATATACATATATATGTATATATATATATACATATATATGTATATATATATACATATATATGTATATATATATATACATATATATGTATATATACATATATATGTATATATATATACATATATATGTATATATATATACATATATAGGTATATATATGTGTATATATATATATGTATATATGTATATATATATGTAATAATTATAGGTATATATATATGTATATATATATAGGTATATATAGGTATATATAGGTATATATATAGGTATAAATATATATATGTATAAATATATATAGGTATATATGTATATATATATATGTATAGGTATATATATGTATATATATGTATATATATATATTTATATATATGTATATATATATATGTATATATATGCATAGATATATATTTATATATATATGTATATATATGTATATATATGTATATATATATATATTGTTATGTATGTATATATGTATGCATATATATATGTATATATATGTATGCATATATATATGTATATATATGTATATATATATGTATATATATATATTTATGTATATATGTATATATGTATATATATGTATATATATATATTTATCTATATATATATTTATGTATATATATGTATATATATATTTATATATATAGGTATCTATATATATATATATATATATTTATATATATAGGTATCTATATATATATATTTATATATATACGTATCTCTATATATATATTTATATATATATATACGTATCTATATATGTAGGTATGTATATATAAATATAAATATATATATATATGTATATATATAAATATATATATATATATATGTATATATGTAACTATTATTTTTGTTCCTTCGTACCCATCTTTTACGATTTTGTTTGTATCATAATGAAAAAAACGCTTATGAACTACTTTTCAATTTACACTGCTTCTCCCCCACTGAATACGCTCTATTTTATTTTCAGTTAATTATATTTTCGTATTTGTTTTTATATTTTATGTATTTTTGATTTATTGATTGGTATCAATCATTATTATTATTATTTGTATTATTATTATTATATACAATAATAATTGTGTATCGTATTATGCCGGACGGTAAGTATTTTTACCATGATTTTTATTTTAATTGGCCGCCCGTGAAAAGGAAGCTTGACATGTAAATTCATCATTCTCTGTTCGTCCAATCGTTTGTCTGCATTTGTCTTAATAACTAACAGGATTTTTTTTTTTTTCACGAACATTTAACATGATACTAGTTACAGGTAACAAAACAGATTTTCCGGGAAAACTCCGCGCCCCCCCCACAGGCGTGTCTTTCGGGTTTGAATGGTTAAAGTTTACACTTTTGTGCTACTACAAAAAAAAAAATAAATATTCACACCCTGCTTTTTTTTTTTCATAAAACTTTCTGAAAAGTTTTAACTAACAGATTTCTATATAATTTTGTTTGCCTATACGTCGCAATAACTCTTGGGTGTGGCCAAGGGCCTGTTTTATGTTTAATACAAACACTCCAATTTTAGGACCATTTTACCATATTAGTCAAACATTTCTAGTGTTTGTCTTTTTAGAAGTTTTGCATGGTGCTGAATTCCAATTTTAATTGTGGACTTTGGGGCTCAATGGGGGGCGGCAGTGATTGACTTATTAAATTCTTTTTTTGCATGATTCAGAACTCAAAATTACATATGTAAAGGCCGGAAACTGCATCGTTATTTTGTTTTTTGTTTTTTTCATTTTCGCCAGGATTTGACGACACCTTTGAAATCTTGGGGAACATGGAGGGGGGATGCTTAACTTTGTCATTTTTATGCCTCAGTCACTGTGCACTCACATTATTTTTAATTTAAAACTTTTTAATTTTTTTTTTCTTTTTAATGGTACTGATGATATTCATGATTATATTTTTCTAATGATCACTCTTCGTATGATTAATACTTTTATGATCATTATTATTGTTATTATGTCATTAATATTATATTATTTATTTTCATTATCATTGCAATGATTGATATTTTTTTATTTATATTATTATGAACTTATCATTTTTCATATTTTTCTGTTATTAATGACGGCGGGAAATGTAAATGCAGCACTAAATCTCAACTTGAGTATAAATTTGAATCACTATAACTTAAATTAACCTAATATTGTAAATAATTTTGAATACCACTAAATGTTGTCTCCACAATATACTCGATTACATATGCCTGGATATTTCTCTCTTACACCTAAGTAATATATTTCAGTTTAACAATAAGTTGTGTATATTTCTATTTTTCGCGTCTGATTATGAACTGGCGTGTCTGTTTCATATCCGGACAACATTCTTTAACTTCGCTCAACGTTATTTGCAAACCCTCTCCCACCCAATTCTTTCTATGTTTCTCTATTAGCATATGGTTTAAGTTATTACTATGCACCTACGTCTCCCACCCTTTCACTAATGAGTTTCTAGTACCTCACTTACTCCAACTGCTAATTTTTACTACATATAGCGCTCCCTTATCTCTTTCTTTCGACATTCCTTTTGCTTCCTTCCTTTTTTTTTTCCTGACCTTTTTTATGTCTGGACTAAATATGTAACCTGAACCCTCTTACCTTCATTTTAATTTTATAATTATATTTATATTAATATTATATTTATATTAATATTATATATATAATTGAACAGCATTTTTTTTTCATTTAAGGACTGGATTTTATGGTAGACAGCAACCGTTTGTGTAGTCGCCTAACGAGAACTAGTTTACATGGATAATTTGTCGGTCATATGAATTTATTTATTTTAATAAAAAATATATATCGCTATTATTTTAGTAAGCACCCTTAAACACATCGTTACATATATCTGTAATCATTCTTGAATACCTTATATATATATATATATACAGCGTGCCCCCCCCCCCGAAAAATGTCCAACTTTAATTAGGCCCCGTTTCTTAAAGTTTTGTCCGAATGAAATGAAACTTTTGTCATAACTAGTTTATTATATTCAAAACATCACATCAAAACACTAGGGTCTTTTGCGATTTTTTCTCCGGTTCTACAGCATATGTTCTAAATGGCCTTCATGTAGCTTTTGTTTTTTTTGGAGGGTCACCCTATATATATATATATATATATATATATATATATATATATTGTCGGAGTTAGCATACCGACGTGTAAGGCGGAGGGAAGAAAAGACGGTTTAAGTCTTGCAAGGAAATGTTGACGTTGCTTACAAGCAGTCTTTCCTTGGAAAAGTAACAAATGGGTAACGATGGTCGAAGTATAATTTGTCTAAAAGACTACATCAACTACTACATCAACTACTACAACAACAGTAGAGCGGCCACCCCTTTTTATCTAAGCCAACTCTCAGTCAACGAGATTCACGCGTGACTGTAATGTCTATTTAACTTGTAAGGAATAGGCACTCATACACACACACACACACACACACACACACACGCATATATATATTATGTATATATAACAAATACCTGTCGTTGACTGGGTTCAAAAACAGACTACAGAAAATGGACTCTGATTTATGAATGTATGATAGCTTATGAAAAGGACGGGTTGTAAAGAGATAGCATCGAGTTCAGGGGTATCAAAACCAAAGCAAAATATGATGAAAGTAGAAATAAAATAGATAAACCCCGTAATTTTTTATACCATACCTGTTCACACTGAAACACTTATCACAATATTCTGTGGATCTATATTAAAAAAAAACTTGTAAAACTTTGTTATATATTTCCATTCTGTGGAGGGCAGGCGTGAACGTACACTCGCAAATTTTATTATACCATATTTCTTCAAACGGAGGCATAATTATCAAAGTATACTTAAGCAGATAGATATGAAAAGTCTTTATTAAAGTTTGTGCTTATTTCTATTATATGGACGCCAGGCGCGAACTTAGACCCCACAATTTTATCAAACCATCCCTATTTTAGTTAAAACATACTTACCAACGTATTATTATGTACATCTATATCAAAAACACTTTAACTTTTTTTTTAATTTTATATTTTTTTTATTTCCATACTTTGTGAACCAGGCACGTACACAGCCCCCACAAGTTTATATGAATCGTCCTTATGCAAGATAAACATACCCATTCCGTGTCTGGATACATCTTCTATCATTGTATGTTATCAGTTGCCAACAATATAGGAGCCTATTCGTGACCAGACACACACACAGCAGTTCAGCTTTATATATATATATATATATATATATATATAAATATATATATATATATATATATAAATATATATATATATATACACGCACACAGAGATATATATGTGTGTGTGTGTGTGGGTGTGTGTGGGGGACGTTTGTGCGTGTGTCTGTTATCTAATTTACAAGAATCTCGTGAAGACGTATCTCTCCGGCTTAATAACATACATTTCTCCTTTTTTATATACAATTTGCATATAAATTGAGGTTGGAATTAATATAAACGCGTGCCGGAAATAGTTGAATTCTAATTTGCTGATAGATGGAGATAATAGCAGCTCTGCACAACAGTGTACACATATGTATTCGGACGTGTATGTGTATGGTTGTACCCGTATGTTTTTATCGGTTCAGTTTTCAAGTCAAGCTTCCGTTGTTGATTACAAGTTAGACGAAACGATAAACATTATGAATAGAAACATTGGTTTCTCCGATTTCGCATCAGATAATTACTACATGGTCAGAAAAATAGTGTAGCAGTTTCCTGTGTAAGGCCAATGACCTCGCATTTTATAAGGAAACGTACGCTCCTTTCTGGATGGATCGCTCAAACGTATTTTTTTCCATCCGGAAATATGAAAGGCTGATCAATTTTATTCGGTACTCATTTTATTTGGTATTCATTGTGTTGCTTTACAATTAATCACAAACAGCGGATGGTCGTATGTAAACAAGTGATATCCAAATGGACTATATAGTTAGAAAAACAAACGTTTTCTAAGAGTGGAAATAACAATTGAGATTTACTTCAGAACATTCTAGATTACGTGGATAACGGCACGGTCGTAAATGACGGCGATGAAAGATATGTCGTTCTACAAAACAAAAAACAAGTTGGAGTTATTTCCTATTTGTTGCCTTAATCTCCTTTGCGACTAAAGCTGGTTACAAAGTGTGTTTGTTTGTAGATAACGTTACAATATGGCATCGTTATTTAGAAGTAAGTGCGTTTTTTTTTTATTCTCAGATACATCTATAAGCTTTGCTGCGGTTAGAAGAGATTCAGTTTCTCAGCTAATGTGTCCTTTTCGCACCCATGTCCAAGTGTTTTCGGTATTTGCATCTATTGTTATCCTTATGAATCTTCCATGTAGTTGGTTTTGTCGATTTTTCAGTGTCTCTCGCTACCAGGATTATCCTTTCCGTGTTTTGCGTTATGTATTTTTGTAATTCTTTTTATGTCATGCACACGATCTTCTGTACAAACTAGTTCTCTTCGACTATTCTTTTTACGTAGAGAAATTTTATTATTACTATTATTATTTACTTTTTTGTTGTTTTTAATAATCATGTTTTTACTCATAAAGGTTGACCAAAAAAAACGGGCCCAAACTCTACTTAGGCCCGTTTCTTAGTGTTTTGTCCGAATGAAATGAAACTTTGATCGTAACAAGTTTATTATATTCAAAACATCGCATCACAACACAAGGGTATTTGGCTTTTTTTTCTTCATTCTTCAGCATGTGTTCTAGATAACCTCCATTTAGCTTTTGTTTTTTGGTCACCCTGTATTATTGTTATAATTATTATTATTACTACTACTATTATAACTATGTTTGCTATTATGAGTATTTTTGCTATTAGTAGGAGTAGTAATAATATTATTTAAATGATTTAGTATATAATAACACAATGCACTTTTGGCTCGAATGCGTATGATCAAGAGAAAGTTGTTGCATGTTTAAAGACTATATACGCATTAATTTTGCAAAGGTCGAGGCTATAAATAAAAATTAATCTAACTGATGAGATATCCACATCAAAAGAAGATAACAACGAGTTACCGAAAAACTAAAATTTTCAACACAGACAAAGTAATAAGAAAAGTAGGATGAGTTTTAGAACATTATTTGGTTATCAAATCTTATAAGAAAGTGTAAGCTAGAAGCACAATGTTTGGCAGAGAGCTGATTATATGGTGAAAATTGTTGTCCTTCAAATGTGTATGCGTGACTGTTTATTCCTTAAATCAGATTTTCAATGATTGGCCTTACCGAGTATATCACACAAGATACAAAACACTCACAAGCGGCATTTATAGAAATATGAATAACAAGAGCAGATCGATAGCATTTTTGAATCCTTCGATCTGGATTAGCCCCAATGAACTAGGGAATAGCAACGTTCGGGCAGAAAAAGGAAATTTACCGACCAGCGTACTATAGACCCATATCGGAACATACATTCACAGTTTGTTTCCGCCGAAAGACTTGCACAAGATATGAACTATTATGAAGTTTATGATCTAAATGAGAATGGCGACTTTTTTACGTGTTCCGTGTATTTTCGTAGTCCGCCATCCGACGGTCACTCTTGCATATTCTGTTTTTTTTTTCTTCCCAAATATTTTAATATTTCTAATTCATCTCTGCGACCATTTTATTTTAGTGACTCTTCCAGAGCCAAAACATATATGTGTATATTCAGATATGTAAAACATAAGCGGATTCCATGGGGATCTCATGTTTGATTATATATTTTTTGGCGTTATTTTTCTAATAATTCTATTCTTAGTCGAAACATAAGTTCATATGTAGTATTAATCTTTTGTTTTATAATCTCTAAATAATAACTTATTAAATGTAGTGCGGAGGCTGCGTATAATTAAATAAAAATCTTCTAGTTTGTTAATTACGTCCCACATCTGAGAACCACATGGAGTTGGCACACCTATACAAGCGCCCCTCAATTGTAATTAAACGTGTCGACCATGCTCTCAGCCAGTCAAGACAGAATTACATTCTCATATGACATGATGTTTTTATGCTAGGCATTTACATTTTTGTTGTAAACATTTTTTATCAACTTATACATCAATATATGTAATATCCATATTCCATCAAATGTCGAGAGATCAAGTTATTGAATATATGTATATATTTTAAATGTTTAAATGATACAACTGAATATAGCGAGCACATACTCAAAGTAGTTGAATAAAAGCCTCCATAATAACGAGCGTTTCTCTAGTTTTATAGATTATTCCGGTAATAATAGTTCACTCAGGTGTATCAAGCACACCAGCGATATGTGCAGTTAACTACGTTATTGTCGTAAATGTAAGCGGCTACTTATATATAATTAAATCATTGAGATTCGCTGCGACTCTTTCAGTTCAGAAAATTGTCTATTTTTCCAAGAGAGCAGTTACGATTGGTCCGAATTATTTTATCGGTTTTCTCTTCGGAAAATTTACCTCGATTGGAGAAGCTAACGTTTAAATTGACCGGGTTAATATTTCGCCGGGTCTGTTACGCTGTATCGCATTGAGTTTTATACATCGTAATGTAGTTATGAAACCTGTGTGTATACATGTATGGATCACAGCTCCCTTCGTTTTCATGGATGTGTATAGTGTTTATTGTACATGCGACATGACAAGGTATCAAAACCGTGTGTGAGTTTAACGGATGAAAATAGGCAAGAAGTAAACCCTACCTGTCTGTTTAAATGTATGTATGTTTGGATGTCTTCCGAAAACTTCGGACAGAGGCAATGGATTTTCACGAAATTGGTATCGTTTTGGAGGTCGATCCTTCGTTCGACAATTATCGAAGAATTGACTAAAAGCCTGACAGCCTTCACCCTCAACTGGGCACTTTTCTACAGGGCACGGGTTCGCTTTTTTCGGCGATATTTCTGAAAGTCATCGCCTTCTTTTCGGTTGACTAAGCGTAATTTAAACATCCAATACTTCTGGTTTGGCGATGGGCGCAAAGGCAAATATGTCACGTTTTCTTTTGATTTTTTTTTTTGGGGGGTCACGTTCTTTTCCTCCTTCGCGGTTCGGGTTCGAACCATTCTGTCTAATACAACATTTTTTTGTTTGCTTAACACATACCTCCAAAAACCCGCGCAACACCGGGTACCCAGGTCAGTGTGTTATAAACAACACAAAATAAACTGAAGTTAAAATTAATTACTATTTGTTGTAAAATTCTATTGTATTTATTTGTTTTAAGCTAAGTATAAAATTATAGTTACGAAATATTTTTGTAACAAATTTATAGAAAACAAGCCTTTTCCAATGTATATATATATATATATATATATATATATATATATATATATATATATATTAAAGCAAATATTATTAAATACAACGGAGACATTTTTTCTTATAATTCTTTTTTTTAATTTTTCAATTTTTCGTATTGTCTTTTTTGTTTCAAAATCAAAAATATTAATAAAGGATCCATACATGTTGCTGTTACGAGCGCTTTCGATTCGTCTACGAATCATCATCAGGTGTTAAAAATACAGGATTGCGAAAATGAGGATTAAAAATGAAAACTAAAATATATATAGTCAGTGATGAGTTAAAATAAAAGTCGTAATGTAATTGGGGAAATGATTATTGATGAGTACTTGTTTAATGTTTTTTATATCAATTAGCAATGCTTTTTTTTTGTTGAGGATATCATTTTAGCGCGATTTAGTAAATTTTTTATTATGGTTATATTACATTGTTGATGAACAAATAAAAAAAATGCTACAATCTTCCGATAACCAGAATAATAACGTTAGCCAACACCGCTATGCAAACCCCATTAATATATTTTACCAAAATCAAATGACGCCTAATTTCAGAATTGAAGAAAATGCAATAAAAAATATTATACGAAGATACTTGACGCTTGTTGACAGTAATTTAAAAATTAAATTTATTATCTATTATAGGAAATTTCGAACACAAAACCTTGTGGTTTAAAACAACTCTTCACCGGCGATAAAACGTTGGAACAAACCAATGTAGTGTATAAATTTAAATGCTCTATTGGAGAATGTAACTCCAAAAATAATACATACATTGGGCATACAACAACAACGTTGTCCCGGCGAATAACTATGCACCTTAACGACACAAGCGCGATTTACAAACATTTAAAAAAAGAACATAGCTGTCCCCCCTCCAATGTTAGAAAGGTCCTCGTTGACAACACAAAAATTATACAACGGGAAAATAATGTAAAAAAATTAAAGATTCTTGAAGCGTCGTATATTAGAACTCTTCAACCTAATATAAATGACACTGCATTTCAAAAAAGCAGTAACGTTCTTAAATGTCTTGCGTAGTCCGTGTTGGACGGACTTCGTACATGGTGTCTACAAACTTGCTGGTTATAACACTCGAATTTTTAATCGACTTTTATTCTTAATCGACTTTTATTTTAACTCATCACTGACTATATATATTTTAGTTTTCATTTTTAATCCTCATTTTCGCAATCCTGTATTTTTAACACCTGATGATGATTCGTGGACGAATCGAAAGCGCTCGTAACAGCAACATGTATGGATCCTTTATTAATATTTTTGATTTTGAAACAAAAAAGACAATACGAAAAATTGAAAAATTGAAAAATTAAAAAAAAGAATTATAAGAAAAAATGTCTCCGTTGACTTTCATAATATTTGCTTGAATGAAAAAATGCTGCCTAAATATATCATATATATATATATATATATATATATATATATATATATATATATATATATGTTTAAAAACTTTTTTATTTTTGAAAACTCCTGCTCAAAAAAGGCGAAACATCGAGTACTTTTTAGGTTTCTTCCCCTCATCTTTTCATACCATATATATCATTAAATAGAATAGACATTCTTTTTCTATTAATTCTATTCTCAGTCCTATCCAACTTCCAAATAAAACTGGCTGGTGTAATGATCATATTTTTTAAAAGTCCGAGTACTGTTCAAGGATTCATCTTCAGGAAGAAATTAACCTACTTGCTTTTTAATAATTTATATAGATTTTTTTCTCTTCTTTTTTCCCCTTTGGTTAATTATTTAATTTTATTCAATGATTTAGTTTATCTTTTTTACCATTGGTTTAAATTATTAGCAACTTTACAGATTTGCATAACTATTAAAAAATAACCTTACAAACAATTCACGATGTTATTACTACTGGTAAATCTTATTTTATTTACATTAGGTTCTTTTATTTTTTTTAGATTTTATTATTTTCTAGTATTTAACGTTTTCCTTTATTATTGGTTTGTTAAAACGTGTTGTGTTTCCTAAATTGGGACAGAGGACAGTAGTCAAGTAGTTCAATGTGTTTTCGGAGTAATGTATGGTTAATCTTCTCGACAAATGGTTGTAGTCAAATCCCTATATATATATTTCCACCTTTATTGACAGAGACAGTCTTCCAAATGGCATATGAATTCATATCCCACGTTAGTCCTAACAAGCAACTTAGTCGAAGAGCGGAGGGGTTATAAGTAATAATCAGCTTAGAGGAATTTTCATTTATTATAGTAAATGATTATATTGTATGTTTTAGTTAGGGTCGTAAATGCTATTGAGTTTAACCAATGGATAAAAGAATAAAATAAATAAATAAAATGAAATTATTAACCAACGGGGCAAAAGTGTATAAATTATGCAAACGCAGTTAGATTAAGTCATCCTTGAAGATGAACTCTGGAGGATTGAAAAGTACTCGGACTTTTGGTAGATATGATCACTGCATCAGGCAGTTTCTGCCAGAATCAAGACAGTTGTTCTTATGTTGGAGAGAACCGAATATAGAATTCATAGACAAAGAACGTCTTTTTTATGCAATCGGATATGCTGTAGAGAATAAATGATTCCTATACACACACACCATATGTATGTATATATATATATATATATATATATATATATATATATATATATATATATATATATATATATATATATATATATATATATATATATACAGGGCATCGTGAATAAGTTTCCGGACACTTTCGGAATAGGAACGTTTATTGATAGTACAGAAACGATACTCTAGTCCCCTTCAAATACTCCTACCCGGATACAATACACTTGCCTTACCATTCCAACAACTACTGGGAAATATTCCATGGAATAATTCAAGTATTTTTCAAATTGCATCAGTGGCATTTCCACAATGATAATGCCGCAGTCCACAACCCAATCCTTCTCATATATTATTTGATCATGATGAGCATCAAGCCAGTTACTCCGCCACCTTACTGTCCATAACTTCTCCATGTGACTTTGATTATTCCCTTAGCTAAACGAACACCTTAGAGGCTTTATGAGACGGTTAGAGACACGAAAAAGACTGCGACGAGAGTTATTGACACGCTAACACAAGAGTATTCCCATGGTGCCTTTTAGAAATTGTTCGGGCGGTGCAACATGTGTTGGTTGGTTGTTTTTGTTTTACGGCATATCAACTCTTTTCGGGTTATTTAATGCCGAATCCAAAGATGTTGAAGAAAAATTTTTTGATAGAATATATTTGTGGTTTTCAAGTCGGTTTCTATTCAACCCATAGTTGGAACCCTAACAGATACTACAACTGCGGGTCAGAGTAGACCTGGGAGCAATGGTAATTAAATGGTCATATCCGGTAAGAGAAGCGAGGGGAACAAAAGGGGGCTGTTGTTTTGTTTTTAGTTTTGCAGAACATCATTAAGTTTTGCAAAGGGAGATAGAAAACAAAAACACATATCCGTAGGTGCATTTCGTCTCAAGAAGTCAGTAGACAGCCTGCTCTGATAGCACCAGTGAAACATGAGCATCATAGCCGGAGGTAGTTACTTCGAAATGTACTAGAGTTTAATGTATCTAATATCCACGAGATGCCCATACGATAAAACGTTTGGAAACCGTTATTTCATCTGGAGAACTTGAGGACTATTCACATCCGTTTAAAGAGACTATCTCTCTGTAAGCAAAGAGATTGTCTTTTGGGGTTTTCTCTCAATTGTACAATTATCATAACGATCGATGTATTTTAATCGTTCGCTTATTTTTTTCTTTCCGATGATTTGATTTTAGTCTCCCTCCACCCCCGTTTAAATTCGTTCGGCTTTGTAAAGTGAGATCGAAATCAGTCTTATTTACGTTTTTTTCTCAAGCTCCATCGAATTTTGTTTTCTCCGCCCTTCCTTTTATCCTGGATACAAAATCAAACTCAATATTCTCTTTTTAATAGCTATAATAAAGTTTGGTGTCCCTCCAAAAATAATTATATATATATATATATATATATATATATATATATATATATATATATATATATATATATATATATATATAGTTATGTCTCGGAAGTAGAGTGAAAAGCACATCTTATTTTTCTTTTATTAATATTATTTTTTCCTTGTACACACTTTTGTGAATTATTCCATGGATTTCTGCCTTTGGATTATTATGGACCATCTTCTTCCAATTACGGGAGTTCTTGGGATTTTACTTGTAAAAATGGAAATTCAATTAACTTTCTTGAAGTTTTACATTTGGATTTTACCGTCACTGGATTTTTTACCTTCCACCAGATTATCCATTAATGTGTAATCACCTTTTTCTTTACCATATTCCCTCTGCTTAACTTATTTTGTTTCCAAGTAAGATCTTTGACTTATTTGTCGTTTCATCAAATACTTCTGCATGAAAAATCCGATCCCGCATTTTTCTAATTTCTACCCTCTGATGAGAAGGAGAGTATTTCTTCGAAACTCCGCGGATTAAGGACTATCCATTTATCTAGTGTTTCCTTTTCAGATTAAATATGTTTTTAACTCATTTCAAAGTGTTTTTAACATATTTCATTAATTGTTTGCTCATATTATAAGCGCTGTTTTCTATTTGGTATTATCGAGCTTTTATATCTGGCTGAAATAATTTTATAAATATTAATTCTTTAATATTTATAATTTACTTTAATTTTACCATCTTGGATCATTTTGGTAAATTCAATTGTAATTTTCATGTTTATATATATATATATATATATATATATATATATATATATATATATATATATATATATATGTATATTAGTTAACATACAGTAATGTTTCGCAGCTCATCAGGGTGGCTAGACTAGCTACTACCTTACACCAGGATCGAAACCTGACCCCCAAGCGACAGTCGGCGCTTCTAACTGTTGCGCTATTCGGCTGCGGCTATGCGGGCAGTGAATTAATGTTTTTACATTGCCTAAATATTGACCTCACTTTGGTTACACAAAGGGCTGCGCGTAATGCACTAATGATATCTTCTTTTATCTCCCTTATATATATATATATATATATATATATATATATATATATATATATATATATTTACTTGTTTTTGTTAGCGATACTCTTGAATGAATTCTATTATCCATACAAAAGTGCATTTTTACCTAAATGAAAGTTGGTAACAATTTTCCCCTTGACCAATTTGGTACCCCCTTAAATGGGGAGTGGTATATATATATATTATTTTTAAATATAATTATCCACTGATGTGTGTTTCGTCGTCTACGACACGTCAGATGAAGCCACTCTGATGAGTCGTAAACGACGAACCACGTGTCAGTGGATAATTATATTTTAAAAATAATGTATAAGTATATAGATATATATATGTATGCATATATATTAATATATATATATATATATTTATATGTACATATATATCCATATATATATATAAATATATGCATATATATGCCTATATAAATATATATATATATATACATATATATGTACACACACACGTATATATTAAAATGGGAAAAGGGGAGACAAATAGACTGGGCGAGATACTGAGTTAGGCATCATGAGAAACACAGACAGTCAAATGTTACATGTTATTAAAGTTAAGTTGTAGAAAAAACCTGTCAAGAATTTGTCGTAAAAAAAAAGAGAAACAAGTTTAGAGCACTCTTTTGCCGTCAATGAATAAAGTTACATGTGCTAGGCGCACGTGAGAACTGTGGAAAAGACGAAGATAATGGCTTCTATTTCTTAAACAAACACAAAAAAATACGAACAATTAAAACATAAAAAGAGAAGGAAAAAAAATTCCGGCAGGTGAAGACCGTATTTTATGCGAAACCACCGGGATGGGTTTGTGATAGTGGAGATGAATAAGACGGGAAGCTGCAAAATAAAAGATGCCAACAAGTGACATCGGCAAGGAGACTGCGTTTCTTTGTGAATGAAGTAATCACTTTTTATACGAATTGCTTAATTAACTAAACAGAAAAAAAAAGTGAAAGAGAACCAACTTTGGGTTGGAAGAGTTCACTATATTTAGTAGAATAACACCATTATTATTCTTGCTGACGATAAGAGAAATATCGATTTTTTGCTCTACGTTTAGTAGAGTACTTAATAAATTGACAATCAAACATTTTAACTGATACATATCGTAATTATTATACACAATTTTGGAACTATATCTTAATGCGCCGATTGTGGTGGTTCTTAATCCCCTCGCGGCATGACCCGGGGGTGATTTGGCCATAGGCGGAGAGATACACTGAAAGAAGCAACCAGAATGCAATCCTACGATACCATTTCTTTTTCTCGATCTCTCTTTTTCGTCCAGACGGCATGGGGTAAGACGTATATGTTCGTCTCTCATTAAATGAGAGGAGCAGGGACACCCCCTCTCTCAGCACTAGTTGAGGTTAGTTAGTGTTAAGGCTCCAATTGTGTTAAGTTAAGTGTATGATCCGTATGTTAATATTGTAATATATATTGTAAAAATTACGTAAAAGAAAATAGTTAAGATCTTATATATGACAATTCATTGTGCCTGTATTGAATGTCTGCCTTAAACCAAAGGAAACGAGCCATGGGACGAAGAAGATTTCAGCCAGAATGCCACCAGAGCGGGAGCAAAATTCCTGAGTGAAGGAGACAGTCACACCCAACATTTGAGGGCCGTCTTTAATCTTACCTTTGGCAGAAGAACTTTTATCGAGAGATCTTCAGGCGTGGACCGTTTCTAAGGCATTTAAAGTAGCATGTGGGTCGGTCACACGCCAATGACAGGCCTATAGGTGTACAACAAGGAACTTTGTCGTGTGTGTATGTATGTGAATTCGTAAAATGTCGGCTCCTAAAATAATCCGCCTATTTCTTTGTAATTACACACAAATATGCATTATGTGGCTGGCAGTGTGATTAGATAGTATTTGAATCCAAATATTTTCGATAAGTATTGATAATTGAAAAAAAATCTTAGGTAAGAAGGACCAGTGATGTTGAACATCAAGTGTACACTGACGGAGTTTTATTACAGCACAGCCAACAAAGACCAGCATATAAAATCAACGCTATGTTCTTTGATATGACAGCTGTGCGTTCGAAATGAATAACTGTGTGTGTGCGGACGTATGTATATTTGTGAGTTCGTTTCCTGTCGTCTTCTAAACGGATTGACCAATTGTTTTTAATTTCACACAAATATACTTTATGTGCCTGGCAGTGTTATCAGATAGGCGGTGCATCACAATATTCTCGATAACTATCTATAATGAATAATTGAAAGTAATCTGATGACAGGAGGAACAGCGAGGTTTGACAGCAAAAAATACATTGAAGATTTTTTTTATTAGAGAACAGACAGTAAGGACTGTCATATAAAATCACAATAGTTATATATATAACAGATGTGCGTTGGAAATGAATGTATGTGTGTATGTGTGCGTGACAGTTTCTTAGTGACTCCTAAACGGTGTGGTCTATTCTTCTGAAATTTCACAAATATACTTTATGTGTCTGAAAGTGTTACTAGATAGGTGTTAAATCGGAATGTCTTCGATAAGCATCGATGATCAATAATACATACAAGATGACGATAGAAAAAGAGCATCAGAAGTACATGGATGAAGTTTTAACCCTAACCCGATGGATGAAGTTTAAGTGCAGCCATATAAAATCAACAATTTATTTTATTTCAGTATTTAATTTATGTATTTCTGTTGTATTAAATGCTAGCTTTAATTTTTTTTTTTTTTTTTCTCGTCCATAAATGTTTATTTATCTACCGAGTTGATTGCAAAAATTGATTACCTAATTGTACTCATTTTTAGTTCGTGGGAGGGGAATCTATCACCATACTTTCCCTTAAACAGGTCCGTTGGACTTTTATTAAGTACAATACTTAATAGTTATTTTTTTATTTATTTATTTTTTTTTTTTTTTTTTTTAATGGAGAGTAGAAAACGCATTGTGGATGCGTTATCGGCAGCTCCTGTTACTCTCGCTTCTTTTTATTTGTCCCTCAGTCCTCATTTTTAAATGAGTGATTTTTCTGACAAAGGGAGAAGAAAAAGCTGTTTTCTAGGTTGGCAGTATTTTTGCGCGAACAGTTGGCAGAGTAGGTGGAAATTTTCTGTTTCTATGTCTATCCTTGTAGCCATGTCACTAGTAAGGGTGCTGGAGGTAAATGTTTTGTCTGGGCTGACGTTATCCGCCTGATAGTCAGAGACCCGAACCTTGGATTAACCACTAAGGAGGCTGTCCTATCAGCAGGTGCAAAGTACTGGGGCTGCTGTATTGCCATTTGGTGAATGGAATCTGGACCATGCAGTAGCTTCTGGTGGGGCCTCTCGATGCCATACTAGTGGGTAATTGTTACGGCTTTACCTTATCATGTGGTACAAAAAAAAAAAAAAAATTCTTCGTTTCTTTTTCTCTCTTAGTTTCCCCTCTCTGTCCTGCTCTAAGTAAATCTGTCGACCTAGTCCACAAATTCCAAAATTTCATCATGACAAGTTTCAAAAAAAAATACACGATTAAACCCGGTTCTCCAACTTCCAACGTAGACCCCTACTACCATGTCTCCTTCTCCAACATCAGGGGTCTACGTTCTAACCTTCCAGAGGTTGAAACCCAATTACAGGAGACTAAACCAGACCTTTTATTTTTAAGTGAAACTGGCATTGGACAGGCTATTTCCCTTGATGAGTTTGCAATTACAGGATACTCTAACTTAACTTCTAAATCTGACCCCCAAGATCGCCATGGGCATGGAATATGTGCCTATATTAAAGATAGCTTTCCATGTGGGAGGGACATCTCCAGGGAAGATCCTAACTTACCTTATATGTGCTTCCGGGTTGCTTTAGCTCACACTACTGCATTTATATTTACTCTCTATCGCCCCCACAACAGCGGAGTTACTATCTTTCAAAGCATATCTGAGAAAATTGACCAAGTCCTTTCTACTTATCCTTCAGCTAACATTCACGTATGTGGAGACTTCAATGTTCACAACGTCGAATGGTTGACCCACTCAAACAAGACCGATGATGAGGGGAGGTTCTGTCATGATTTCTCCATTGCCTATGACCTCACTCAGATTGTTCAGGAACCTACCCGTGTGCCCGATAATGACGGCCAGTATGCGAGCCTACTAGACCTTTTTCTCACAACTTGCCCTGAACTATGTTCAGTTTCTGTTCTGTCGCCTCTTGGATCTTCCGACCACTCTGTTGTATCAATTAAGATAAAAATGAAATGTAATAAGTCCCCAGACGTACCTCTTCATCGTACAGTATATCGATACACTAAGGCTGACTGGGATAGCTTCCGTACATTTATATCTGATCTACCTCTGCATTCCATGTTTAAAAAGGATGTGTCCTCTATAGTATTAGACCTAACTGAATGGTTAATTGTAGGTATTGACCATTTCATACCCTCTAAAAAGTTTCAGCAAAAACCTAACAGCCAGCCATGGTTCTCTCCAGAATGTGCTGCTGCCATTGCGCACAGAAATCACTTTTTCCACTGCTTCAAACGTAATAGATGTATGGAAACTAAAGCCGTTTTCAGGACTGCCAGCAACCATTGTAAGAAAGTAATAAGGAACGCAAGAGAGTTGTATGCTCAATCTGTTAAGTCCAAAGTAGCTGAGCAGCGGCTTGGTTCCCACCAGTTTTGGCAAATAGCAAACAGAATCCTGAACAGAAGCGTGTGCTCCATCCCAACTATTATCAATGGATCTGAGGTAATCTCGTCAGCATCAGACAAAGCCAAACTCTTTGTCAAGAACTTTGCAGCTAATTCTACCCTTTGCGACCAAGACCGCCAACCCCCAATATTTCCTCTTGTATCAGAAAACACGCTATGTGATATACGTATATCTGTACGTGATGTTGCCAAACTAATCAAAAACCTTGATTCCAGTAAAGCAACTGGCCCTGATGGTATTCCAATTATAGTACTCAAAAAACTTCAACCTGAACTAGCGCCCATACTTACAAAACTGTTTAAACGTTGTCTTAAGGAGAATAGTTTCCCATCTCCCTGGAAAATCTCATCAGTATGCCCTGTATTTAAGAATTCAGGTGATCGCTCATCCCCCTCTCAGTACAGGCCAATAAGTCTCCTGTGCGTCATGAGTAAGTTGCTAGAATC
Organism: Euprymna scolopes; assembly: GCF_053919585.1. NCBI lineage: Eukaryota > Metazoa > Mollusca > Cephalopoda > Sepiida > Sepiolidae > Euprymna > Euprymna scolopes. The sequence goes on along the minus strand of NC_136501.1, from coordinate 99,485,693 downwards.
TGTATTAAATACAGAAGTAATCAAACATCTCAACAAAAATAACCTTCTTAGTGACACTCAATATGGTTTCCGTTCTGCTAGATCTACAGCAGATGTCCTTACAGTTATATCGCATAGGATTAGCAAATCTCTCGACGGTGGCAATCTTTCTAGGGCAATTGCTCTTGACATATCTAAAGCCTTTGATAGGGTATGGCATAAAGGTTTACTTCATAAGATCGCTAGCTATGGTATAGCTGGAAAAGTCTTCTCAATTATTAAATCATTTCTTTCTGATAGATTCATAAGAGTAGTAGTTGAGGGGCAAAAATCAGAAGCTCACAATATTAATGCCGGTGTCCCTCAGGGATCCATCCTGGGCCCAACTCTTTTCCTGATCTACATTAATGATCTTCCAAATCATATCCTTACATCATTTGTAGACATTTATGCTGACGACACTACCATTTATGGTACCACATCTAAGACAGTAAACGAGCAAGTTCTCTCCAATTCTCTCTCCTCTGATCTTGAGCACGTAGTACAATGGGGAAAGGAGTGGCTGGTTACTTTTAATGCATCTAAAACCAAGCTTCTCTCTTTACATCATCAACATTCTAATCCACATTTGTCATCAATTGAAATGAATGGCTCTCGTCTTCAGGAGGCCTCAAGTTTTGACAAGCTTCTGGGCTTGACCATTACTCCTGATCTTAAATGGAACACGTATATCAAATCTGTTGCCAAGGCCGCTGGAAAAATGGTGGGATCTTTCTATCGATCCAGTAGATATCTCACTGCTGATGCTATTCTCTATATATATAAGAGCCAGGTACGTCCAAGGATGGAATACTGTTGCCACATCTGGGCAGGAGCTGCTAGAAAGAACTTGTCCTGCCTTGATAGAGTTCAAAATAGACTTCGTAGCCTCGTAGGAGATGTCCTTTTCTCCTCCTTGCAACCTCTATCTCACAGAAGAGATGTTGCGAGTTTGTCTCTGATGTATCGTTATTTTCATGGAAAGTGTTCAACTGAGCTTCAATCTATGGTCCCCCCTCGCCAAACTTTCACAAGAAACACTCGTCTAGCTGTAAACACTATCAATAATTTCCCCCACTCTTTATCTGTTCCTAAACCTAAACGTAGATTCCATGAACAAAGCTTCTTTCTTAGAACTGCACGCCTGTGGAATTGTCTTCCGTTTTCCTGCTTTCCGGCTGACTACAATATGGTTTTGTTCAAGTCTAAAGTAAATAAGTTCTTGATGAGCCGTTCCATATAAGTTATTAAATTTACCAAATTTTCATTACTAATGATTACTATATTGACCAACTTCTACTGTACACTCTTTAACCCTTATCCTTGAGTGGCCTCTGGGCCTTGATAATGTGGTGATGCCTTTGTAAAAAAAAAAAAAAAAAAAAAAAAAAAAACAATAGTTTCTTTCATATGACAGAATCCGTTGTAAATGCCTCTTTTCTTTTAGAGCATAAATTAAGCATAACTTTTGCATTTTTAAGTTTCATTCAAGCCATTATATACATAAAAATAATTTTGTAGAATCAACCATAATTTCTCGACAGTGCAATGTAGACTACAATGTATTGTAGGGTAAGTTAGTGCTGGGATACATATGAAGTTTTCTTTCGATGCAGCGGTATGGGTCTCCAACTAGAGCAGAGAATCACTCCATGTGTTTGAGAAATAGGCGATTGCCACCGATTTAATTGACAATTAAATAGAGGAGAGGTAGGTGTTAAACATTCGTTGATCATCGGGCAATGCCGGGTCTCCCTGATAGTCGTAGATAGAGAGAGATAGTTATAACTACATGAAATATATATATTTTAGCAAAAGCTTTTTTAATATTTTGAAGACGCGTCATTCTTAATCTACGACTTTATTGCCGACTCCTCGTTTCTGAGCTCTTCTAGTAATTGAACGGGTATAACTGTTTGATCAACGTGTCAGTAAGTTTTGTGATATTTTTTTTTTACTAGTAGTGATTAAATGTATATGGCAGGAGAATTGAGTAATGAACATATGCATTACGGCTTAATAGTAATACAATATATCTTTATTATTTAACTATTTAGTAATACAATATATCTTTATTATTTAACTATTTATGTGATAGATCAAAAAGGAGCAAAGAAATCATGTTTCCAGTCCTTGAGGCAGTTATTCTTCCAGTGGATGTATACTATAAGCAATTTTTTTTTTTTAAAATATGTCTTGCTTATAATTTTTTGAGCGGAAAAAAATGAGCTAAAACGGAAGACATCTTGCATATTTATTTTTTAAAATTATTCTATTTTTTTATGAAATTACTAAAAAACATACACAAAAGGATATAATAAACAAACATAGAATCACAAGCAAAGAAACGCTTGCATGTAATTCAGTATATTGTTGCGTTAGCTGATGCCAATCAAAAGTGTAGCATCGCTGCTGGAGGCAAATATGATTCTCTTGATTGAAAAACGCGGGAGAAGTTTTAATTGAATAGTAGAGGAATATCGAGTCTAAAAATTACAGAAATTCAAACAATCTTGCGTGATTTAAAAAAAAAAAAACTTCACAGGTTCAATAGCCAAGGAAAGAACAAGATACACGAACAGAATGACAATTTCGCATGGAAATCATATCGCTAAATGTAATGCTTTCGCCTTGAGCAACGACGTCAGAAACCGCTTGATCATTGGTGTATTAGTCGAGTTATTGCATGAGGCATCCGGTAAGTTTCTTACACGTCACACAGAAAAAATCACACGTGATTTCTGCTGCATTGTATTCAATGGCTTACTTGATGTGTCATCCTTGTGCTGCAATAGCTTGAATACGAGACCTAGTTACTGCATTATTCACAGACGTTTTGTCAAATTGTATTCCGGAAACGCCGGGAAAAAGTCGAAATGACTGAACACATCTGTACATTGGAACCGCCTGTGTCTTCTCGGATGTTCAAAACAACTTTATTAGTATTACGATGTACAACTAAAAATGATGTGTTATTCTCTTATTAATGGTTACTTTTCATTCTTTAAAGATTAGAATTAAAGCAAAATACGTATATATAAGATCTGTTACTTTTTCATTAGTGATTTTATTGCATTAACTTGTTTCGATAACCTAATCCATAAGGAAGTAATCTTCTGTTTTGTTTTTATATTTGGGTCGCCATTTTTTCAGGATATTTTTATTTATTATTATTTGTTTAATATTTAGAAATTTTTATTTAAATAATTATTAAATATTTTATGTACATTTTACTTATCCACGTCGCGTGTATATATATATATATATATATATATATATATATATAAATATATATATATATATATATATATATATATATATATGTGTCATCCAGAGGAAGTTTCGAAATAAAGACGAAACGTTGATGAACACATAATGCAGTTTGTTCGTTTTTATTGCTCTCTCTCTCTCTCTCTCTCTATATATATATATATATATATATATATATATATATATATATGAACCAATAGCGTTTTATTTTTGGCGCTCTTTAAATAACATTAAGAATCTAGTTTGTAATTTTTAAAATGACGAACACAAGTTCACAATATATTAGTAGAGTAACTAATTTAAATGTTTGTTAGAATAACGAAAGTTTATTAATGACTTGTTAAGTTTTTATTGTTTGTTTGCTTGATTGGTTTTATTTATTATAAAACGATTACGCCCAGTAGAAGTTTTACATTGTGTACAATTATGTAGCAATTAGATTAAAAAGGTGTTTGCCCGTATTTCTGCGTGATTGACTGTGGGTTTGAGAATCACTTCTACTGAATATTTTACTAATGTTTTGTTAAAACTGTAAATTGATATACACGAAATTTAAACCGATGTAAAAATTACGATTAAGATTTTAGCACAAAAATTGTTGCAAAACAATCGAAATTGAATAAAAACTGACCTTAGCAAAAAAAAATCAACTAAAACCGATACTTCCGCTATATATATGGAAAAACTTCAAATTAACTCCGAAAATCGCCATTTTTACATCTCCAACACATTTGAAAATTATGTGTGACGAGGACGCATCACAGAACGTCTGAAACGCGCGTAAAAGCGATGTCAATGACTTAAAAACATTATTACAATGATCCAAACATAATTCCCAATGAAAAACTAGGACAGGGAATAATAAAATAATGTTAAAAAATACACATTGTTGGTGACTACTCCCTTATTTAAATATATATATATATATATATATATATATATATATATATGAAAAAAAAAGAAAGATATTTTAGACAAACATTTGAAAGAGCCCGATATCTATTTTGCTTACTTTTTTAATAAAATTTTCAAATACTTAAATATTCTTTTGATAGAAAGACTAGAGAGTTCTCTTTTTTCTCTGCTCGGCTCTTGCCACGTCCTCGGATGTTGGGAATTGAGGGTGAATGAGATTTAAATGTCCGATAAGAGGGCAAAGCGTCAGGCGTACGTATGCGTTAAAGTACTACTTTGAAATGCACTTAGCTGGTCCTTTCAGCCGTTATATTTTTAATTGTGAATATTAAGTGCTTTTTAAACAGTGGATTTACCTTTTCTCGTAAATATATATATATATATATATATATATATATATATATATATATATATATATATATATATATATAATTTTACTACTTAAAATAAATACCGCCATATTAATGAGGTAATCCTGTCTATAAGATGTTAAAAAAACTTTTATAAATTATAATTTTCTTTGCGCTGATTATTTTCACGGTTTTTTCAGCTTATGATCAATGAACTATTTTTTGCATTTATGCCTTCAAGGGGAGGAGACGATTGTAAGCTCGTTGTACTTATAAACATCTTATATTTTCTGAAATAACAAACAACATGTGTGGCTTTTCTGGTTGAAGTGGTAACTTTTAATAGATTTACGGCAAGATACGCTGCTTGTCGTTTGGGCGGTCGAGTTTCGATCCTGGTTTGAGGTAGTTGCTTGTCTAGACGCACTGATAAGCTGTGAAACAGCGAAACAGTACTGCATGTTGATTACTATATATATCTTATTGAATATATTTTAAGCAAAAATTTTATATATATATTTACATGTATAAATTGTGAGAATGGTGTTGAAACTCTTGTAACGTTCCTAAAAAATACACAATATATATATATATATATATATATATATATATATATATATATATATATATATATATATATATTGGTTGGCTGTTTTTGTTTTATTGCATATCAACACTTTTCAGGTAATCAATGCCGAATCCAGTGACTGAAGACCATTTTTTTAATAGAGTCTATATATATATTTTTAAGTTGGTTTCTATTTAACACGGATGGGTCCCCAACAAGTACTATTAGTCTCTGTCAGAGTGAACGTGGGAGCAATGGCACTTAAAGGATGGTTCCACACTCCCCAAAGCCCGCAATCTTGGGCCTCACCATCGGATATAGTTTAAGGTCATGTCCAGGACTATATATATATATATATATATATATATATATATATATATATATATATATATATATACATACATATATATATATATATATGTGTGTGGGGGTATTAATGTATGTATATATATATATATATATATATATATATATATATGTATATATATATATATGAACAAATGATTAATAAAACATGTTAAATGACACCTTGAAAAAGAGTTAAAAACATATTTAATTTTAAAAAGAAAGCACAAGATAAGTGGATAGTCCTTAATCCGCGGAGTTTCGAAGAAATGCTCTCCTTCTCATCAGAGGGCAGGAATTAGCAAAATGCGGGATCGGATTTCGCAAGTAAAAGTATTTAATGAAACTGCCAGTAAGTCACAGATCTTACTTGGTTAAAAAAGGGTGAGGTAAGGGGAATAGGAGGTAAAAAAAAATGATAAAAAGATTTCACATGAATGGATTTTATATATATATATATATATATATATATATATATATATATATATATAAGCATCCCTTTTCTTTGCTTCCTAGAGAAACAGATGCACACTAAATTTTTATAGAGATTGAATACAGTTTCTTACTCAGCAAATATATCTAGTTTATATAACTAATACAATGTTTGTGTCCACGGTTTATTTAATGATTTGGAAAAGTTTTTTTTTTTTAATGACAATAAAATGTGTAGAAAGACTTCTCTGAATATATATATGTTTATATTCACTGTTTCTAAGTTTACCTGAAACATGAAGATAAGCGTCGTATCTATAATACCTAGAACATTTTTGAATACATTTTCATTAAAACACGGTATTGTTTGAATACATGGTCAAGTGGCAGTTTTAGTCATTTAGAACTGCTTTACTTTACAGCTTACCTATTTTTAAACCAACTTTCAAATTATTATTAAGGTTTATAGATAACCTAAGCTATATTCCTGTTTACAATGCTTCCCAACTGGGACAGAGTTAGACACCATGGTCGTTTTTAAAAAGTAATAACGTTAAAAATCTCCTCAGTCGTGAAAGTTTTCTCCTCCACTGACAGAGAACAAGAAATTGAAATGTAGCATCTGAAAAACAGAGACTACACTCTGAAAAAATATCTTTTCCAATTTTGTACAGTAAAACAAAATTTGTGATGAATTGCCTGGTGTTCAAAATCGTGACAATCTAAATAGTGACCGACGCTTTTTATTACTGGTTTCCAAAACAACATCGTCGCACTGCGACTAGTGTTGCTAATAATTCACTGATGTCGCGAAAAGAGAAGTAACAAGTGATACAGACAGAATGAAAGGGAGATAAAGAGAGGGATTTTATTGAAAGCAGAGGGGAGCTGTACATCGTTTTTACATACGTGTTTATGGAGGAAAACATAAGACTGAAATTAAACAAGGAACAAGTAAATTTATTAAAAACCTTGAAAAATCGTGGATTATAATAAAAAATACGAGCATGACAAGTAATATGGGAAACTTACACAAGGACTAATTACAAAACAAAACACGAAAACAAACAAGACTGGAAAACAAAAGGACAATATATTCTAGTAAAAAATATTAATAAATTTATCACTTAAAGTATTGCAGCATTAAGATTTTTTGTTAATTCAATTTATAACATTCAATTCTTAATACTGCAATAGTTTAAGTGATAAATTTATTAATACTTTTAATACTTTTTTTACTAGAACATCTAGTCCTTTTCTTTTCCAATTCAACCAACTAGTTCTTTACTTTTCCATGTTTAAGTTTTACCATATTACTTTTCATGCTCGCATTTTTATATTGTAATGAAATATTTATAAAAAATCACTACGGGTTATATACGACCGTTGAACTTTATCTTATACGGTCATTAGAGTCGCAAACACAAGCAAAAAACATATATTCATTATTCACTTTTTATATCTTTTTAAGTTTAACCGAAGCTTTATGCATCTGCAGTACAAATTGAAACAGAGGAACCTATAATTAAGCGGTTTGATAATATTTTGTAGACTTTAAACTAGTGATGGGACGATTCCGATATTTTTTCCGATTCTGATATCATAACCGATTACATACTAAACTCCTGATCCTAATTCATTTATATATCTCTAAATATTTTACTAGGAAGTTGTATTTTCTACAGAATTGCCGTAAAAATACGTGTTCAGTGTGCAGTTATTTTCTAACCCATAAGATTACCCTTGTGGGGGGATAATCTATAGGTTTTAATTTTAGGGGTATTTTAAAAAATCAGTGAATTTGTATTTATGTAGTATTACTAACAGCACTGGGAGGTTTTATATTAAAAAAAAATCGGATGAAAAATAGACAAAGGAATCGTTTTTGGCATTGAACAAATAGGCACACATTTTTTCGATTCTAGTACAGATTCCGATATCCCAAAAATGTCTTATTTTTCCGATTTCCGATTCCCAATTCCGAAATAATCATCCCAACACTACTTTAAACGAAAACGTTATTGATTTCCTACTGACACACATTTTTTCTTTCTTTTAAGCGAATAAGAAAAGAGCGAAAAGCAGTCTTAATTGATTTGCCGATATTATATGTGTATATTCTTGTTATTTTAATATCATCAGTATTTTTTTACAGCATTCTCTAAGCTGTCTGTTTCTTTTACTTAGTATTTTTCATCGTGCTCCTTCTTCCCCGCCGCGATTTTACATTTTCTGTACGACCTATCCTCCACATTCCCTCCGCATTTTATTCCGCAGTTGAAATTTGTCTTCGAATACTGTCTTCCTTAATCATCTTATAATTTTTTTTTGTTAATGTCATCATTTCCTTCTGCCTTTTACCACTATTCATTAGCGCGTTTATTCCAGTGGGGTCTTTAAGTCGCGTGAACTGTAGCAATCAAAGAACCACACTTACGAATACACGCTCTTATTCTTATACCTCCGTACAAAAGAATGGATATCTCAGAAACCGACAATGTGAACAAGAATTAAAGCATAGCATATGCTGTTGTAGTCATTGCGGCTGAAATTGCATAAAATTAAGATTGATGCCCATCTTAAAAGAGAAAATATTTCTAATCCCAGCTCATAAAACTAACCATTATTTAACCTCACGGCTGTACAGCTCGTAAAACTAACCATTATTTAACCTCACGGCGGTACAGCTCGTAAAACTAACTATTATTTAACCTCACGGCTGTACAGCTTGTAAAACTAACCATTATTTAACCTCACGGCTGTACAGCTCGTAAAACTAACCATTATTTAACCTCACGGCTGTACAGCTCGTAAAACTAACCATTATTTAATCTCACGGCTGTACAGCTCGTAAAACTAACCATTATTTAACCTTACGACTGTACAGCTCGTAAAACTATTATTTAACCTCACGACTGTACAGCTCGTAAAACTAACTATTATTTAACCTCACGGCTGTACAGCTCGTAAAACTAACCATTATTTAACCTTACGGCTGTACAGCTCGTAAAACTAATCATTAATTTATATCTCTCCCCTCTACCTTCTAGGTATATTTCCCCTTATATCTCCGTTTCAATTTTAAACTATCGGTCACTATTTATCTCATCAAACGATTTGCCTGACCATGTTTAAAGGGAAAAGATTTCGAGTCTCAGCTTGTAACAATAACCATCATTAATACTAATGGGCGGTTGTCCAGAGAAAAAGTTGCCTGTCACTTTACACTTCTCCCCTATACATGTCCATATTTCTTTTTCTACCTCCGTTTCAATTTTTACCTATTGGTCACTTCTCATCTCTCTCACACGATTTACACCTATTATACGTTTTACCCCTTTAAAGTTTCAAGTTTTATTCCTATCGCAGGTTTTGCCCTTATCTCAATTTTCACCCCTATCTAACATTTTTATCTATCTCACTTTTTACAACTATTGCATGTTTTACCCCTAGCTCATATTTTGCCTTTTATCCCACGTTTTATTCTAGGTATTTTTCCCTTTTTTTCTCCGTTTCAATTTTTACCTATCAGTCACTCTTTACCTCCATCACACGTTTATCCCCTTCTTAATTTTTACACTTTATCCTACGTTTCATGTCTTTTTAAACGTTTTACCTCTATCATGATTTTCACCCCTATTTCACATTTTACTCCGATCACACGTTTTACACTATTTCATGCTTTAGTATTAAACCACGTTTTACTTCTCTCATATTTTATCTTGATCTCGCGTTTTACTTCTATTAAAAATTCTATATGGCAAGTTTTACTTCTATCCAACGTTTTATCTGTATCCTATGTTTTACCTCTAACTAAAATTTTACATATACCTTTATCTTTATATATTTTTTACGTAGGAATCACCACTTATCAAGGCCAAGAGGTCACTCGAGAGTAAGGATTAAAGAGTGTACCGTAGCCTTGAACAATATCGTAATCGTTAGTAATGGAAATTCGGTAAATTTGTTAACTTAAGTAGAACTGCTCATCAAGAACTAATCTACGTTGGACTTGAAGGCAACCATATTGTAGTCAGCTGGAAAAGCAGGCAAACAGAAGACAGTTCCAAAGGCGTGCAGTTCTAAGAAATAATCTTTGTTCATGGAATCTACGTTTAAGTTTATGCATAGATAAAGAGTGGGGGAAATTAATAATAGTGTTTTCAGCTAGAGGATTTATTCTCGTGAAAGTTTTGCGATAAGCGGGGACTATAGATTGGAGCTCAGACGAACACTTGCCATGAAAATAACGATAAAGCAGTGACAGACTAGCTATCTCCATTTCAATATTTTACTACATCTAAATTCATACGCCAATCACGCATTCTATTTCTACCCTACGTTATACTTCTATCTCTGTTTTTACTTATATTTTCTAATATTATCTTACTATTTACCCCTATCTCACTTTTACCCATTTCTCACTTTATACTCCTATCTCTGTTTTTACTCATATTTTCTATCTCTTTCCTACTTTCTAACATTATCTCACTTTTAGCCCTACCTCACTTTTACCCCTACCTCACTTTTTACCCCTTTCTCACTTTTTACCCCTTTCTCACTTTTTACCCCTATCTCACTTTTTACCCCTATCTCACGTTATACTTATATCTCTGTTTTTACTTATATTTCACTTTCCTACTTTATAACATTATCTTATTATTTACCCCTATCTCACTTTTACCCCTATCTCATTCTTTTCTTTCTATTACTGTCTTTATCTTCTTTTTTCCACGATCTCACTTTTTAACCATGTCATACCTTTTTCTTTGTCTCACTCTCTTTCGCATTATCTTTCCTTTCACCTGTCAGTTTCTCTTCAAAATTCATATTTTTTTCTTTTTTTTCTTTCTCCATCTCTTTCTCTCGAGCGCGATTTTATTTGAGCAATCACATCTTTTTCGCATCCCTTTTTTATCGTAATGTTATCTCGCAGACGCCAACATTCTGACATTCTTATGAAAAGTTAAGACAGGATCGATAAATGTGGAGAATTACGCCACAAAACGGGGAAATGAAACCGTACTCAATAATGGAAAAACGTTTTACATACAGTATAAAGATCAATTCACGTGTATGTCAATGCATTGATTTAAATAAGTTACTCGAATTGGAAGTTACCGATCTATGTTTATATGCCGGATATGGCGTTGTCTACCAAAATATTTCCTGGTGCTTTCATCGAGCAACAAACATATATCTTATACTGAAAACGAGTTTTTAATGAAGGCTGCCTTTAGAATAACAAACAATGTAAATCTTCTGAAATATAACTATGTATTCGCCTACATTCATTATGCACCCACATCAATATAAGTATACATAGTGGTACGATGAAATTGTCGACCTAGAAAAGACGACATTTTTTTCATTTCCCTTAGAGGAAAACTGGTTTTCTTCTTTTTATTACAAACCACCTACTACTCGATCAAGTGTGCACAAATGACAAGACCGACAAGAGCTTTCTCTCATGCCGGAATTGTTCAACGAGTGAGATCAGAGATGCGGCGCTGTACAAATTATGCTCTCTCCAAATCAAAGTCATGGAAACAGAACCATTGCTAGCGTCCTGAAAATGCATCGCTGGATTGTCACAACAAAGATAGGCGTGCCAGATGATGAAAAGGTTTTATGCCACAGTTATTGTCTTTGATAAGCTTTCAAGTGCGGGTCACATCATGCCACCTCACATTTTCGAAATCGGCTTGAAAGCCAACAACAAACTGTATATGGATGTGTTGAAGTTTGTGGTCATCCTCCGGTGAAATCAGGTGGACGCTAGCAGAGCCTGAGTGGGACAGCAGAACTCGGTATCAGCTCAAGTCCATATATCACCGTAGACATCATCAGCAACATTGAGAGTGCTGTAAAATTTCCTTTTAAAAATTTCGGGCCGTTTACACCGAAGGCCTGTTAGATCATGTCCTCATCAGATATCTTTGTATATTCAATATAAAAATAATCAGCGAGTTGAATCACCATCATCATAATCGTCATCAATAACAGCGGGAGTGTTGTAAACACATTTAGAAAAAAAATATGTGTATACATATAAATATACACATATATACACACACACATATATATATATATATATACAGACATACGTATGCACACACACACACACATATATATATATATATATATATATATATATGTGTGTGTGTGTGTGGAAATATGTACCTTTTCAAATATTCCACCTTTTCTTTATAACTCTCGATGTAAATGCAGAGTATATAACAAATAAATAAAACATGTCTATATTCGAAATAACACGTTATTGACAATCTTACAATTTATTCCTTTAAGTACGGTGATATGCACATTTTTTACAGCATCTATTGTTACTTTATACTGTAGTTCGTTTAATTTAAACCGTATCGTCTATTTAATGTTCTCAAAACTTGACAATTGAAGATTGTTGATTTCAAATCATCTGCCCCATTCGTTCAATTGTAATGAGTTTTGATGACATTTCTTGGTTTGAAGAATTCCAGAATATTTGCAAGTGGGCATCCAGTTCCATATACGTGTGTGCAATACAACAATAATCTCGGCGTTGCCCGGAATACTATTCAACACTGTTTCCTAGCGGAAAACAAATCATTAAATTATTATATAAATCAATGAATTTATTCTGCCCTTAACGTATTCGAAGCAAAAGAATCTATCAATTCATTTTAAAAAAATGCATATTAAAAAAGACATGGGGAAATAAAGATAAAACATAATTGGAGCTTCTTTCCCAATTTTCAGATTTTGTAATATTGCCCATATTACTATTAGCTTTTTAAAGGTTTGCGTTTTAAGTTGAGTGAATTGAATAAAATATTTGTAAATGCAGTAGTGCTCTTTTACTAGAATTGTACGAATCTTCCTGATTATCAGTTATTTGGAAGATAATAGATTAAATATATTTGAATAAAATATGCAATGGCTCTTTAATTTAGTGAATACACTATACTATAAATAAAGCGTTATACAAGAATAGTACCAGGCTATAACAATGGTGTTAAATAATAATAATAATAATAAATATATATATATATATATATATATATATAGAGAGAGAGAGAGAGAGAAAATTAGTATTGGTATATATCAAATTAGTATTGTTGTGTGTGTATATATATATATATATATATATATATATATAATAGAATTGTAGAAGGTGGTACAATGCAGAGGTAATTCATTGTACCGCCTTCTAAAATTCTATTTAACTACATACTATACAATGCTTCAAGCGAACTAGACCCACCTCCAACAGCTTCGCAGAACTATAGGAAATTAGTATTGCTCTCTATATATACACATGTATAGCAAAATAGTATTGCTATATATATACATATGTGGCAAATTAGTATTATATTTATATATATATATATACATATATATATATATATACACACACACACACAAAATCATTGCTATACATATAGCAAATAATTGCTACATATATATATATATATATATATATATAGCGAACTAGTATTATATATATATATATATATATATATATATATATAACAAATTAGTATTATATATATAGCGAATTAGTATTGTGTATATATATATGTATATATATATATATATATATATATATATAAAACAAATTAGTATTGTTATATAAATATATATAATGAAAATAAGTATTGTTAGATACACATACATATATAGCAAATTAGTATATTATATATATATATATATTATATTTACACACAAGGAGTTTAGAAATAATGTATAATATATATTTAATTAAATTCTTCGATATAGAAAACATTTTCG
>NC_136501.1:99462007-99467007 GCF_053919585.1 Euprymna scolopes | reverse complement strand
AGTGCATGATATTTTACAAAATATCCAATTGCCATATGCTAGGATATTTCCCTGATGTTTTTGTGTGAATATCTATGCATACTCGTTTCTGTTTGAGACCCATTTTCTGCAATGCACATTCAAATTGCTTCAATTGCTACGTACCATTTCACTGATTACCCATAATCGCTTCCGGTAAGATTGCTCGTCTATAAATATACACAAACACACACATAGAAGTTGTTACCGATGAACGTATGTTTTCTTTCTAAGATTTTCTCTCCGATACGTATGACTGTAGGAACGTTATAACAATAATAATCTAACTATGTGTGTGTTTTTCTACCCACTGAAACATTTGAAATCGCAGAAATCGCACTTAGAAATATCGCATAAATTAGTAAACATCGCATAATAAGATCGGTAAGAAGCGATTTTCGCTGTGTCGTTGTAGACATTAAGAACCCAAACTAATAAAAGATGTCCGTGAGCAGGCTTATTTAAAATCCCTCACATAAATTAATTAAATGTAAAAACATCAAACCGCATTCTTAATAAGAAGAATATGTAAGATACTTTCGTTCAACTCAACCATCCAATGTACTAATATGATTAACTTTGGTTGTTTTGTGTTACGGCACATCAACCCTTTTGCCGAATCCAATTATTTTGAAAACGCTTTTTATGCTCCAAGTTCTTTACATCTTCGAATATTTGATTCTAGAGTTTGGTTTATTTGTTTTACGGCATATCAAGCCTTTCCATGTAATGTAATGCCGGGTTCAGTTATTTTGTAAATAGTATTCGTGTTGCCTGCAGTTATTTTGTAGACGCCTTTTTATTCTTAAAGCTCTTTGTATCTTCAATCACTTCTTCGTAGCGTTTGGTTTGGTTGTTTTATAGTATATTCCATCGTTTTGCTTCCTGCCTTGCAGAACATGAATAAGTTTTGCAATGGAAGAAGGAAAAAAAGTAACACTATAACTGCCTGGTACATTTTTAGTATGGAAACGAGTCGGGACGTGGGGGATAGAATAAGAAACGCGAAATGGGAAAAAGGTGGGTGTTTTTGTTTTTTGTTCTTTTGGTTTATTTTTAAAATTGATAGATAACAGGCCATTCGCTACAAAAATATTTAATAGTAAAACTACTTAGTTGTTATATATATATATATATATATATATATATGCATATATATATAATATATATACACACATATATAATATATATATACACATATATAATATATATATATACATACACACACATATAATATTTATATACATACATATATAAATATATACATACATATATAAATATATACATGTATATATAAATATATACGTACATATACATTCTTTTCCGGAATGATCTGTATAGAGGTTCACGATTACGCACGTTGGAAGATGCAAACCCGGCCACATAGTTTTCCCTGACTATTATATATAGGTTTTATATGCAAATACATATCAGATTATAGATATAAATATGCACTTAGAAAAATGTATAATTCCTTATTATATCGTACAAATTATTTTTAAAAAAGTCAAGAAATTATATACCCGGCTTAATAAGATACATATCTGTTATAATCTCAGTTGGTGGCAAGATACATTCTCCCTCATAATAACTTTCTTCTTCTATCCCAGTTTATACCGTTACCGAATAGTTCATATGGTTCAATTATTATATTCGTCTGTGATTATTTTATTTGATCATTTTGTTTTATTCCATCCATCCACCATCCAGCGTGGCCGTTGCTGAGAGTGGACTTACGAAGCGAGATTGTAGAGTAACTCAAATCTTGTCGGTAGCTGAATAATTGATGCTTCGCCAGCGTTATCCATGGTATTTTATATTGTGACACCATCACTAGATGGGGTGCCTACTACAGCTTAAGAGAGTCCCATCTACCTTTGAGAGAAGGGTATATCGCACCAATTTCTCAATCTGGTATTTTTACCTTGTTTTATTACCAACCATCTTATACTCATTTAAAATGGAAATAATAGACACTCCCTTGAGTTTCGGATTTCTTTTAAATTCATTTGATTTGATTTGTTGATCATATTCGGTAAACTGCTATAGTGATTAAACTTACAACAGTTTTAATATCACATGCAATAATTCCGTCCTTATTCTCTTCGGACAAGCACATTTTTTTAATAACCTAACAAAACTTTAATGCTGCCCCTTAATTTTGCATATTTAAGACAAATGGACTTACAAGTAGTTGATTTTCACAAGTTACCATTTAATATTTACATTTCGTTGCACTAATAATTGATTTTGTATTCATAGTTGAAATTAATAGCTGTGTATTTAATATCAGAGCCGTACTAAATCACGTAAGTAAATATATTATTTTCAGACATCAGAATATAAAACATTGACATATCTCCTTCAATGAATGTCATTCATAATTTTAATGCAACATGTTATCCCAGTAAACATTATCATAAATGCTCATATTTGTTCTAATAAATTAGATTTATACGTATTTTGAAACCATTTATTTATTGGCAACAATAATATCCATCTCGCATTTGTTGTTTCACGACGTTTCGGCTAACTATGTGTAATTACTCGAAACAACTACAAGATGAGGATAATAATATACGCAATAAACAATTAGATAAATACAATTAATCTCAAATAAAATTCCAATTAAATAAATAATATAGAATAAGACGGTTTTATATTACTAGTGAAACAAGTCCAACAAAGCTTCTTTCTTAGAACTGCACGCCTATGGACCTCTGTTCCGTCTGCCTGCTTTCCACCGGACTACAACTTTGATGTATTGAAGTCCAACGTTAACAAATTCCGCATGAACCGCCTCCTTAAGTAAACACTTCATCAAATCTCCACACTAACGTACTGCACTTGCAATAACCCTTATCCCTGAGTGGCTTCCGGGCCTTGAGAAGTGGTGACCACCGTGTAAAAAAAAAGAAATGTTCGATATATATATATATATATATATATATGTATATATATATATATATATATATATATATATATATATATATATATATATATATATATATAGGGAGAGAGACTTATATATAAGGTTTAATATAATAATTACTAGCGTATCCTCTCTCTTTAATGATAAATACGTAACTTGCATGAAGTAAACATTAATATTTAAGCTTTTTTCACGATCGGGCAATGCCGAGCAGCCTGCTAATACAAACACATACATAACAAAAATGTATAATGTTGACCCTCCTATAATTGATTTATTTTTAATTCAGTTGCCTGATACAATTCTTGACAGCATCTGTTTTGTAGCGCCAAACACTCACTTATTATATAAATCTCTTCAAATGTCCGGATTTTAATCATGTCAAATCACACTTCATTTCCGTTCGACGGATTGATTGTTGCTATTTCTTCTAATGAGTTAAGGGCATAATAGATTCAATGATTGATATAATAATTAAGTGATTGATGTTGCGGTACGAAACAGATACTGTCAGGAATTGTACGAGTAAACTGAATTAATGAAATAACTTATAAGATGGTCAACATCATGAATTTTAGACTACGACTGTTTTTTATTTATACTTTATATTGCTCTGTAATTACATTGGGCTCCTTAAATGAGAATTGGTGTATATTATGAGAAAATATATATACATAGATATATATATATCTACATATATATATCTACATATCTACATATATATCTACATACATATATATATATATATCTACATATATATATATGTCTATATATATATATCTACATATATATATATATATATATATATATACATATATATATATCTATATATATCTACATATATATATATATCTATATATATATCTATATATATATATCTATATCTATATATCTATATATATCTACATATATATATATCTATATATATATATCTATATATATATATGTATATATCTATATCTATATACATATATATCTATATATATATATATATGTATCTATATATATATATATGTATCTATATATATATATATATATATATATATATATATATATATATATATATATATATATATATATATATATATATATATATATATATATATATATATATATCTATATATACAGTGATGATCATATTTATTGGCACGGTAAAATAAAAGTTAAATTTTGTCTAATAAATTCTAAAAAACGGATTAAATTAAAGAAAATAACAAAGTATATTATGTATTTTTAACTGGCCTTTCCGATGCAGCAATCGGATTTTAGAAAAAATAAATAACAAAGGAACAACAAACATAATTGCAAAAAACCCTTGTTCAAAATTATTGGCACGGCTTTGTTTTTCTTTTAGTATCAGTATAATATCAATCAATTTCCGGTTTACGTGCTTTCTGAACTTTTTTATAGCCATATTATGCTTGTTTAACGCTAATTCAGTGAATAATTTTTTTTCAGATAATTTTTAGATAGCGATTTATTTAAACTATTATAAGTGACTAAATTATAATTTTCAATCGCCATGGTTAAAACTAAGGAACACAGCGAAGACGTCAGGAAGCTTGTTGTAGCATGCCATACCAATGGGGAGGGCTATGATAAGATTTCAAAGAAGCTAAACCTTCCCAAATCCACTGTTAGAGCCATAATAAACAAGTGCAAATCGCAAGGCCACGTTATGAGTTTAGAGGGTAGAGGGAGAAAAAAGAATTATTTCCCCAAGAGATGAACGGAAAATGGTTCGACATGTAAAACAAAACCCAAGGATCTAGAGTTTTGAAGAGAGCTGGTTTAAAAGCATGTCGTCCGAGAAAGACTCCCTTATTGAAGCCTATGCACCTGAAAGCAAGGCTAGCCTTTGCAAAACGTCATATTGATAAAGATGTTGCATTCTGGAAACGTGTTCTATGGACTGACGAAACGAAAATAGAGTTATTTGCCCATAATAAAGTGTCTTATATTTACAGAAAATCTGGCGAAGCTTTCCTGCCTAAGAACACCATACCCACAGTGAAACACGGTGGAGGCAGTTTGATGTTTTGGGGATCCT
>NC_136501.1:99454507-99457007 GCF_053919585.1 Euprymna scolopes | reverse complement strand
GGTTTTCTTCCCAGGAAAAAAGTCTTCTCATACAAGCTTATCTGGCAAACCCTTCTACAGTCAAGGAAAGCGTTTAGTACGCATTCAAATCTCCCCCCCTCTCTCTCTATATATATATGGATATATGTATATATATATATATGTGTGTGTGTGTGTGCGTTTTTATATGTGTGTATACGCATATATGTATATATGTAGACATTCACCTCATCTCTCTCGATATATATATATATATGCATGCGTATATATATATATGCGCATGTATTTATCTATATATACATATATATATATATATATGTGTATATATATATATATGCGTGTGTGTGTGTGTGTGTATGTGTAATCACACTGTATTTACTTGAACTATCTAGTGACATTGCTTCACTGATATACGACGGATTCGCGTTAAATCGTCTTAAATGCACAATCCTTAGAAATAGGGGAGTAGATTACACGGCCATCTATTTTCAATCTGAATTTGCACAACTGATTGAACGTTATGTGCGAATAAAAGGAACGAAACTAGTTTTTCTGTACAAAATGTATACACATTATTATACGCTGTTTTATTAAATTTATCTCATTCCATTGATCGAAAGAAATTGTACCAATAAAGTTTCGGAGGATTAGGTTAAGAATAGGACACTTATATCAAACCAATCTGCATAGCCGAGCTGGTGGATGTATTGTGTAATCAATTCTATTTTATTCCTATAATTTCATATCATGCCCGCATGAAAACGGTGTACATAAACTTAAGATGCTCTCGTTATAATATTGCGTTTAGGAAATAAATAAGTCGAGTTTTGCTTGAATTATATATTTTATTCTAATAACTCAAGAACGTTGCTTAATAAAAATAATAAATAGATTTCATAATTATGTAATATAATAAAATCATAACATACTCGGAGAAAGACGGTGTAATTAACTCTAACCCTAACTCTCACATAATTGATGTTAAGCATTGTGGATCCTGTCGAGTGTAAGACGTATCTCAATTTGGGAATGTTATACTTTTATGTCATCTTCCAATGTGTGGCATATAAATGCGATAGGGAACGTTTGTGGCGTATATTCTGTGTAATAATCAACAGTGCACAGGGTTAATACAACCCTTGGCATTATAGGTTCGAGTTTATATACAGGGAGAAAGGATTCACATTGTATTTAAATAGTATTATCACAAATTTTCAATTATTAATCAATGGAAATAAAGGGAAATTGAAGTTTATAAGCAAACAGTGCTATATAAGTACAGATGATAATAAATCCGAAGTGCCAGCAATTAGTTTCTAGAGTTGTTTTTTTTTGTACAGTCACTTTTATTGCTAGTACACATGAAACAAGTCCCCTTCGAAATATTCCCTCCAGCTACAATTCACTCGTTTTACTTTACTAATAACTTTTGGAAGGCCCCATAGAAGCCTCATTTGTCAGCATGTCAATGACCCTCGCCACAGCTTCTGTCACCTCTGAAATTGTTTCATAACGACAGCCTCCTTGGTTTTCCTTGAGCTTCGGGTATAGCTAAACATCACAGGGAGCAAGATCTGAGTTATAGGAAGGGTGAAGTATTGTCTTGATGCCGATCTTGGTCAAATAGTCTGTGATATTCCCTGAGCAACATTTACAAACTTCGCACAAATCTTCCGCATCTTCAGTTCCTTGCGAATATATTGTGTGTCAGTTGCCACGCTGAGAGCTACCTGTGCATTAGTGTCTCTATAGACGCACGACGGGATTTATTCATAAAATTCCTTATTTAGCCAATAAACTGTGAACCTCTGACTGCATTACTCCTCCCACACCTCTCATTATCTATTTGAAACTCCATGATTTCCTTTAATCCCTTATGCCACTCTAAAACTAATGCTTCATTACTGCAAGATGGTTTAAAAGCTGTGCGAACGATTTCCTAAGTTTCTATGACATTTTTTTCAAGTTTAAAACAGAATTTTATTGAATATTGCTCTTTCTAATTTGTCCTCACATCCAAATTGCATTTTTAAAATTCACCAGCTGTGACGATCAGGAATTAGTAGCGTGTATTCCAAAGCCTGCTATTACTGTTCATTTGAATCTGAAATGATGAGTATTGGTAAATCAGCTCATAAAATGTATGTTAAAAACATACTTTATTTTCATAATTCTACGACAATTTTAAATGTCTGTAATACAAGCCGACAATGTGGAAACCTAAAAAATGCATTTGCTCGAGATGTGTCCGTTCGTCGACTAATTTTAATTAAGAAAATTAAGTTAGACGAAATTAATTGTTGATCGTCTTTTATGAACGGCTAACAGGGTACACGCCTTAGCAAGAACCGCAAAAAAAAGGTAGTAGCATCAGGTTGGGGATAAATAAAAACAGTAGGTAGCAGGTGTTGTTAAAAAAGTTTGAAAAAAAAACAGATTGTAGGCTGATAAGCTCGAATCCATTACGCGAACAAAGGGGGGGAAACGCCACGTCCTTGCTTATGCCGGAAGTCGAGAGCGA
>NC_136501.1:99404507-99452007 GCF_053919585.1 Euprymna scolopes | reverse complement strand
AACGTGGATAGGTATAAACTTCTGATCTTGTTTTATATATTAAGAGATTAAAAAATTGTAATCATCACTAACGTAAATATACAGAGTTTAGCACGAAGTCATCGTGTCAATCCGTATACGTATACAGTGAAGGGATTCATTATTATTTACTATTGAACCTGCGATTGAAGAATACATTTGAATGAGAAGCCAAGACATTTAAGAATGAATCCGCCATTTTTTTTTAAAGTAAAATCATTTGTTATTGCTTCCCAAGAAAATAAGAAGAAAAGAAATCTTTGTTCGAAGTCATTGTTCTTTTCTGAACACTGCTGTCTATTCCTCTCTAGACACCAACTTCGCTAACAATACAGCAGACAGCCTGTGTAACTTGGATTTCTCCGATATCGGTTTCCATGTTCATCTCAGGTGTTTCCTGCTGGGATTGTGACGCAGTTCAAGACGAAGAACACGGAAGAATGAACGAAACTTAAGATTTTTTTCGACTTGTCTTTCGAATTCAAATCAAAAGAAAAGAAAAACTTTGACAAATAAATTAAAAAAAAAAAAACGCAGAAAAAAATTGACATTTAATTTTCTACGTTTTTTTTTTAATTTCCTTTTGAGCATTTTAATTGTATAGCAAAGAAAAAAGAATCAATTTTTATTTATTTATTTTTGATTGATATGTTCGTACGTTTCTGCTTTGCAAATTATATAGGGATACGCGTTTTCTTGTTTACAATTTTGAAATCTAAGCAATTTTTTTAGAAATGCGGCCAAAATAGCGGATCTGAAAGCACAGAAAAACGGTTTATGATTGACTAAATAGACGCCCAACGCTGTTCGCTCATACCATACGCTTAAACATACTTTATTTCATGCAAATTGCAGATATATTATTCAAGTTTACATCCTCTATTTAATATTATGAGGAATTATTTGTCCGTTGGAGTCAAACTAAAAACTAAAAATTAAAAACAAATAATAATGATAATGTCGTTCATCAAATTCCGTTAATGTTTTTTTACAATATAACGCCATATCAATATCGGTAGATTAAAACAAAATAGATATTGTATATCGCAGAATTTCAATATATGCCTATCAACCGAATGCTTACGTACAAGCACATATAGACACATACATACGCAAATGCCCGTATAGACCTATATACACCTACATAAGCATAAGTACATAGATAAACCGATCTTCAAAAATGGCCAACAATACATACACACATCTACGTATATTTAAACAGTAATAAATTTAGCTAAATAAAGTAAAGAATATTAATATATTACTGGGAGTAATATACTAAATATACTAATAGAAAAAAAACTCTTTTGGCGTTTACTTAAAAATATATTTCAAATATATCAATGCTTTAAGTGTAATATTGAAATTTTCCTTGATTAAGATTGCCCTGTTTAAATTAGTACTACTATTTATACACAGTTTAAGTTTACAGAAATATCCAGTTTGTAAATTGAATTCATTGAATATGAGAACTTCAGCCCGTGGCAACAAATTTTGGTAATCTCCAAAAATACCGTTAGGGCTTACAACATGGCCGTCAGAAGAGTCACGTGATCCGGTTGATCCAAAACATGAATCGCCGTATTACGAAACCGGAAAACGAAAATTTAAAGCAAACTTTGACAAACAAGCATAATAATTAAGTACAAAAACAGTTTTTCAATATCATAATAATAAATAATTTATTTAGAACGGTCATTTAATTTTTTAAGATTGTTTCTCAAAGTTTGCCTATTTTTATAACAACATTATATCAACAAAAAATTAAATACAAACAAATTGTGATTGTTTGTCAAAGTTTGCCTTCAAGGCTGCGTTTTCCATTTGCACGATTCATGTTTTGGATCAACAGGATCACGTGACTCTTCTGGACGCCATGTTGTAAGCCCTAACGGTATTTTTGGAGATTACCCAAATTTTATTTTTTATTACCCTGAGCACGCCCCTGTTATTTCTGGCAATCCAGTGATGTTTTTTTTAGGCTGCTGGCAATGGTCCTGTTGTAATAACTTAGATCGTTAGAAAGCATGAGATGTAGAGCGCCGAATCTCCGATCTCGAACGTTTAACCTTGTGTCACTTTTAGACATGATTGAAATATTCTATCGATCTTTGGATTTGTACAGAATTGGCCAATTAGGAAATTGTCTACAAGGAAAAGGAAACCGGTTTTCATCAAACGGACACCGAACCATGTTGTTTTTTCTAGTGCGACAATTTAATCGTTCCATCCTGTAGTTTCTTAGCATATGTCTCACGTTTGATAAATGGGCACACAGCTTATATTGGAGTCAACTACCACCAGGTGTATACCCATAAATTAATTAATTTTGATACTTAATTGGATGAATTTAGTTTCAATGACAAACCGATATTGTGTTCATTTGATTTTTTTTCCTGAGACCGGTTTTTGCAAATATTTTTTGTATTTTTTTTCATGAAAGAGAAACTAACGTCTGTTTTTGTTTATAAAAAAGTAAACGTTTATTTTTGTAATTTTGACGACACTTTTTGTTTGCTGAAGGAGCAAACGAAAGCGAACGTTTTTTGCTAGTCCCTTAATAACATTCATCAAGCCCTTAAATTCTACTGACTTGTTGAAAGATCTTTCTTGATTACGAGATTTATTTTAAAATAAATCTTGGCTATCCTTTAGACGTTTATGAATCTACCATAAAAATAAACTATATATTTTTTATAAAATTACAGAAATTTCAATAGACAAATATATTATGTACATTCGCCTTACTTAGCTAGTTAGTAGAGAGTACCGACAAAAAGAAAGTCCGCACTTGTGTTTTTTTTCCCAAAATGCCAATTTAAGCTAAATTTAATTAAACTGTTTAAAGAACCTATACCTCATTTAATTCGACTTTTATTCCTCTATAATTTTTACCCGTTTATATTTGACTTTTAATTGAAATATTCTAGTGTTCACGTCAATTTAAAAAAAAAAAATCACTTAAAATTGAGGAGGCAATAAATAAGTCAGCAACAAATTCGCTTAAAACCATCTTAAATTATCTCCCCTAAATCAGTTTAAAATATCCACCAACAGGCAACAAAACATCTCTAATCGTAATCGTTGTTGTACCAGGTTATACAACATAACACTTAGTAGATATGCCATAAATTTCTCTTAGTGATCACCAGGAGTTCATTACTCTCCACCTTTCTGGTTTATCCAATCGAGAAATCGACTGCAGATTGAAATGTAATGAGAAAACGGTACGAAAGACTGTGCAAAAGCACCAAAACATCGACAGTGTTAGTGCTACCCCTACATCTGGTCGTACTAGACTTACTTTTAACAGGGAAGACTATGCTATCAAGATCCGCAACCGAAAAAACAGATTTGAAACGGCTCCTCAAATCCAAAAAGAGTGCAATCTTCTAAAAAATTGCTCTCTTTCTACTGTCAAAAACAGATAAAGGAATTTAATTTGCGAGGATATGTTGCAAGACGCAAGCCAATGATTTCTGTAAAAAACAGAAACGCCGTTTAAACTTCGTCAAATGCAATGAAGATCATTGCCCTTGATATTGATCAAAAGTACTTTTCAGCGAAAAAAGCAAATTCAATAGGCTAGGCAGTGATGGTATACAGTGCGTCCGTCGGAAGAAAGACGAAGAATTTAATCCTAGGTGCTCAGTTTCAACGCTGCAAGGTGGTGGGGGTTAAGTTTTGATGTAAGGTATTAATCGTACAAATGGTCCAGCGCCTATAGTTCGCTTGCAAGGTCAAATTTATTCGACCAAGCACGTTAGTATGTTGACTGAGGTTTTTCTTCTCTACCTTGGTCGGAATTTGGATGATAATATCACCTTCAAGCAGGAGAAGTCTACCATTCACACAGCTTTCAATATGAAGAGGTTCCTGGAAGAGCCTGATATTCCGTGTTTGGATTGACCTGCACAATCTCCAGACTTCAATCCTATCGAAAACGTATGGCATTATATCAACAGCTACACAATGATAAAATTTCAAATTTGGAAGGACTTTGGACAAAAAGAAAAGAAAAGTGGGGTTTCCTTTCTTCGGAGTATTGCTACAGTCTAATTCAAGGAATTCACAAAAGGTTGCAAGCTGCCAAGTTAGAGAAGGGCTATGCTACTAAATATTAACCATTTCATTGTGTCTATTTTGTATTTGTGTTGCATTAATGTCCTAAAGTTACATTTAAATAAGATTTTTCCATTGTGCGGACACTCTTTTGGCCTCCTCAATGTGAAGTTTGTTTTTTAATTGACGTGAACATTAGAGTATTGAAATTAAAAGCCAAATAGAAACAGGTAGCATTGTAGAGGAATAAAAGGTCAATCAAATTCGTAGATTTTGAAAAAATTACAAGGACGAACTTTTTGCCGCCTGTATATGTATATATTACAGATCTGCAAGACGAATTTTACTGGTTACTAAACAGTGCTATTTAGCAATGTATCCACATTTTTTCTCTTATAATGTCCTGAATCCGGAAAGACAATAATATAATCTCAGACAATAATAACGTTGTTGTTAGTTTGTTATATTATAAACCCTTTTTAATAATTCAAAACACAAGCATTGGTGAAAGCAACAGTCCGTTTTTATTGCTCCTGTTGTTCTTGTTTACGGTAGAGAGAGAGAGAGAGAGAGAGAGTGGGGGAGCGACAGAAAATATTATCGCGGCGTCCACTCGGTTGACAATCAAATATTAAACAGCAATCGTTTTCCTTCTGTCACTTTTTCCTCTCAATCTTTTCAAAACATCCACATAACCAGATTCCTTTCTGTTACATTTTTCATAACAATAACAAGCTTTGTTTATAATTGTGAGAAATAGTGAAACAATTCCCGTTTACTTTGTCAATTTCTGACATTTCATCCGCAGACGCGTGCCACATTTCAATTCATGAACATACATATATGTATATATACCTATACATATATACTAGCAGGTCAACCCGGCTTAAACCGGGTAATTCGTGTAACAAATTCAGTAAACGCAGTTGCTGTTCTCACTACGTCGGGCGGACGTGCAAAGATTCGACTCCCGTGTCAAAAAAACAAAAAAAAACTAAAAAAACAAAAACGATTGCATTCACAATTTAAGATTAGTCCCCACCGTGTGTTTTACATACTACCTATGGTTTGCTAATCTCTGATCATCTAATCCATATCCGTTTTTTATCCCTACAATTTTACTTATTCACTAATTAATGCTATTGCGGACTAGTCCCCTCATCGTTTTTTTTTTAACGACGTTTCGTCCAACTATTGCTCTAGCCTTCTTCAGGCGGTAACCCGACGGGATAAGAACTCCGTCCGCCAGAAGAATAGTTGGCAGAAACGTCCTAAACAACATTTATCCATTTAATATTATTTTTAACGTACTTTTACCATCTATTTATCTCTTATGACCGAGGTTCGAAACCGGGCAAGATATGTTTTCTTTTTCACTTAAAAAAAAATCATTATGTTCAGTAAATTCGATCCGTAGAAACTATTATAACGTTCTGTACTTCTAAAATATATTTAAATATATAGATATGCATTCATTTATATAAGTTATCATCAGTTCTTAACATTTTAAAATTACATGACAGTAGATTTCTTCATATTTCTTGATTTTTCTCAGTTTTGATGGCTTAAGGAAATTTTACTGCGTGAACAGAATTTTAGACTTGGATTCCAATTAATTAATTCGTTAATCTTGTATATGCATATATTTTTTCTATAAGATATATTAGATTCGTCTATGTTTCCTCTTTTATCACACTTCCTTTTACTCGGAGTCCCAAGTGATAATGGTGATTGTAAATTCGCGCGCTGTGCTGCAGGGATGAGGAAATCATCTTTCCTCTAAAAAAAAAAAAAAAAAAAAAATAGCCGCTATTCTTACTCAGAACAACATTTCAGAAATATTGAAAGAAAGAAAAGAGACCGAATCAATGAATCTCAAACAAATTAAAAACAAGAAGACTAACGAATCTAGCTGCATTTTGTATTCGCAACGAGATTTGACAGCTCGAAACGAATATATCAAAAGCCGATGAGCAATCTCAACACGTAAAGAGTGGAATAACGGAGGAGGAGAATTAGTGATATCCAAGTGCTCTTAAGAATATTATTGTTAAGATGATTAATTACATCCTTACACTTAAAGTCGAAGAAAAAAGGGGCTTAAAAATAAAATTGACTTTTAGTCGCGTGCAGAGATTTGCGGCTTTATATGGAGACAATTGCAAGTGAACTTTCAGGAGAGGCGCAAAATTGATAATCCGTGATGATGTTCGATTTCCTTTCATTTTGCGTTTCTAATTGTATTCCTTTTTGTATGTTTTTTTTTTCGTTTTGTCAGGCGGGGTTACACGAGGGGTAATCTCAAAATGGATTATTCGTCAGCAAGGAAAAGCATTAAGCTAATGTATTACCAGAGCTTTAAGAGAATGCCGAAATTAGAATTAGATAAAGGGATCTTGGAATAAAATAGCAGAAGTACAACCGCTGGAATTTCATTTAAATTCTTGTCCTCTGTTATGATCCCTGTGGATTCTTTTCCATCTAACAAACCCGTTACACACACATTATATATATATATATATATATATATATATATATATATATATATATATATATATATATATATATATATATATATATATATTACTAGCAGGCCACAAACTATACTTAAATATTATCAGTTCTTCTATGTAGATTCCGTATTTAGAGAAAATGTTATATTAATTACTAGATGTGCAGCCAAGCTTTTTCAGGATCTATATACTGTTCATAAATGTATATGCACACACACACACATTATATATATATATATATATATATCTATATATATTATTTATATATATATATATATATATATATATATATTAAAACGTGTGATTCATGTTCAGGTTACCTACATCTAAAATTTCAGGTGTTTAGACCTAAAATTGTCGGAGGAGTTTGTTATAGCCTACAAAAGTAAATTCGTTAAACTTTGACCTCTGTGTAGCAAAATTCTCACCCCAGAATTGATTAAAAAGCTTACCGAAATTCTAAATACCCATTACGTAAAATTTCAAAGGTTTAGACGAAAAATTGGCTGAGTAATTTAGAAGGGACTTCAGAGGTAATTTTTTAAATAAAATTTGAACCCAATTTTGACCGTTTTACATATACTGTTTTGGACTCAAATCGAATTAAAAATGTTGATACATGTCCAAGTAATCTACATCTAAAATTTAAATGGTTTGGACCCAAATTTGCAGAGAAGTTTGGTGGAGTATTTAAAGGTCCAACCGCTGAAGTTTGACCCCCCCTCTTGCCGGACAAATTGCGAGCCTAAAACCGATTAAAAAGATTTTTCCAAATCTCAGTATCTATCATGTGGCATCTTGAGTTGACGGAGTAGTTTCGAACGAAAATGTACACACACAGAAACAATTTCGCTCTAGTTTTAGGCGTTTTTTGTGCTGTAGCCTTAGTTTTTACTGATAGATCTATCGCCAGATACAATTAAAAATTTCCGAAAATCAAGCGACTTTACGCTGACCATAGATGCAAACATATTCTCAGATGTTATTCAGTTGACTTCATCTAAAGTAAATATTGACCCATTAGCAGCTAGTTGTCCCGGGAAAAATAATCCAAGAAGATCTCTTACCCTCCTAATTTTTCATATGGTTTCAAGCTTGTAGACACAATTTTAAGAGGGAAGTTTAGAAAAGACCTTTCGCACGCATACAGACAATGCCATTTTGTATATATCCTTATATTTTTGTCAATATTTTTATTGGATACAGACTTTAAGTGTAGCAATTTGTGCAGGATTAGATGCCAGCACAATCGGCAGAGCATTTTCTGAATTTTTCTGGTCGAAAATTGAGATAATATCCGTAATAAGTACAACACAGATTTTATTCGTAATAATCGTTTAAAAGTCGTCTTTGAAGCTGTTGATGAAAGTATGATAGATTATGAAAAGGAAGGGTTGTAAAGAGATAGCTTCGAATTTGGGGGTATCAAAACCAAAGCAAACTATGATGAAAGTAAAAATAAAATAGATGAACCCCTAAATTTATTATGCCACACCTGTTCACACTGAAACACTTATCACAATATTCTGTGGATCTATATTAAAAAACCCTGTTAAACTTTGTGACATATTTCTATTCTATGGAGGTCAGGTGCGAACGAACACCCCATAATTTTATTATGTCATATTTCTTCAAACAGAAACATAATTATCAAAGTATACTTACACAGACAGATATGAAAAGTCTTTAATAGAGTGTGCGCCAATTTTCATTCTATGGGGGCCAGGCGCGAACGCAGACCCCACAATGTTATTATAGCATCCTTATTTAAGTTAAAACATGCTTCTCAGAGTATTCTTATGTACATCTATATCAGAAACACTTGTAAACGTTTTTTTTTTATTTTTTATTTTTTTATTTCCATACTTTGTTGACCAGGTACGAATGCAGACCCCACAATTTTAATAAACCACTGTTCTGCCAGATCAAACATACCCATTCCTGTGTCTCGATACATCATCTATCATTATATGTAATCAGTTTTGTAAAATAGTCAACCATATAGAGCCTATTCCTGACCAGTCACACACACACGCACTTACACACACTGACATTCAGCTTTATATTATTTATGTGTATATATATATATATATATATATATATATATATATATATAGAGAGAGAGAGAGAGAGAGAGAGAGAGAGAGAGAGAGACAGAGAGACAGAGAGACAGAGAGAAAGATAGAGATACACACAAAGCCTCCTTCAGTCTTTGACAGACTAGTGATAACCAGGAGAAGGGGTGCCTGCGCGTGAATTTTTTGTGACAGGAGATGCGCGATCCCCAACCACACCTCTCCTGAGTTGACTTTGCTAAATACCAGTGGCCAGTGAAGTCTATGTACAGGACGACTGTAAATAAATGTCGAGGTAAGCAGAGAGCACATACAGCACCTCCAAATCCCAAATGGTCACGATCTGGTACTACCAGGCTCAACGTTGGTTAACCTGGATAATCTTACGACGACCGGTGTGTCAACCCGATTACGCTATATATATGAAATAAAATGGAGGTGGAAGGACCTGGATACTGAACGTTTCGTCCGATTTATGCGGGCTTCTTCAAGAGGGATGATCATTGAGAAGCCCGCATAAATCGGGCGAAACGTTGAGTATCCAGGTCCTTCCACCTCCATTTTATTTCATATCGTCGGATTTAATCCAGCTCAACAATCATATATATATATATATATATATATATATATATATATATATATATATATATATATATATATATATATATATATATATATATATACATACAATATATATATATACAGTTTTCCTCATTCTCTCTCTGTGCCTAAATGTAAAGGATGCCTCCATGAAAAAAAAAAACTCCTTTACCAGTAGTGTCCGCGTTTAAAACAATGTTTTACCGGAATGTTTCTCGGTTATATATAACAATGCATCCTTTAAATCTAATGCAAACGCTATGTAATTATCCCCATCAGTGATTACTACACCACGACCAAATATTAATACACCCAAATATTAATACACCCTTATGATCGAGTGGCCTTCGGGCCTTCATAAATGGTAACTCCCAAGTAAACACATATTCATTTTTCT
The DNA here is from genome assembly GCF_053919585.1 of Euprymna scolopes. Taxonomy (NCBI): domain Eukaryota; kingdom Metazoa; phylum Mollusca; class Cephalopoda; order Sepiida; family Sepiolidae; genus Euprymna; species Euprymna scolopes. Next base: position 99,442,342 of record NC_136501.1, on the reverse strand, counting down.
GACAGATACTTTTGTTTGATGCTTACGTAAACATCAGTGTATAGTAATAATGGCTGCCGTTCATGACATACGAACACATCAGTGAAGCCACCTTTTAGTCTATTTGCCGAGCCTTTACGTCACGGCCACAAAGCAATTGCAACTGCAGGGAATTAAGGACTATTAATTGCCGAATTCGGGCGTGTACATTAGATAAACTTGAGTGTTCGTAGGAGTGGAAGTCGTGAACATTTTATAGACGCTGGATGATTGCCTTAGGTATAATAAGGGCTAGGACAACAGCATATTCTTTTCATTATTTTGACTCTCGAGTGTGTATCCGTTGATATCTTTTGTTTTTACATAGTGGTATGTGGGTTTCGGCTGATGAATTGAGTTTTACTGTGTCGAATATATACTCGTGAGTCAAAACAAAGAAATGAATACGCTGTTGTCATAGCCCTGGTTTTTACTGTATTTATATAGTGCCTATTCTGAAGTGTTCTTATAGAGGCTTGATAATTATAATTAAAAAAAAAATTATTAATCACTTTTTCCCCCCACATACGCTATTGTCTAAACTGCTATATGACTTGAAACGACACACAGTAATATAAATGTAAACAAGAAGTTTGGAGTGCAAATAATTATGAAGAATGTTAAACAGTAAGTTTATGTCCAGTTCAGTTTGACTTTTAAGAACATGAAGACGGGTGCTGCAGTAAGAATCATGATAGGGATACTAAGGATATCCCCGGAAAACCTTGTTAAAAGGATCAAATGAAATAAAATTCTAGCAAATTGATACATCAAACAAAAAAGGTGCTGACATAAAACCGTAGAATGCGGGAACCAGGATAAATCTTCTCAGTCGCAAGTAAACTGAACAAAAATATCTCTTAATACTCTTCTTCACAAACATGACAGGATGACAAGCACAAAGAGGTGTTTACTTGGGAATCAATGCTTTTCAGAATCAGGAAACACTAATAGGATAAGGGTTTATCAATAAGACAACCTCGTGATAAGCAGTAATGTTCAAATTGTTAAGGCTCAAATTATATATAACAAGCCTGTGTGCTCGGCGTTGCCTGAATGACAAAAAAAAGTGATAGAAAGCAGGAAGGCTCGAACACGTGGTGCGAACGCGAAAAAAGAAGTGAAAGAAAGCCTGACGTTTTACCTCTACGCCACGACGCGACCGGAAGTGTAAAGAGTTCAAATTTAACGTAATCAATCAAAACGTTGCTTTTAAACACCCCACGAAGGTCGTTTTTTTTGTGTGGGGATAAGCAGCCCCCCTCAAAAAGAGGTCGCTCTCGCAGTATCCAAATACATAGTAATTGCCTCAGTATGAATTATTTTCCCTGCATTAACCAAACCCCAATTACAGAACAGATACGGGAGTTTGTCTTTGCATTCGATTAGTTTCGCTTTATTTATACGAAAAAGGCAAACATATGAAATGAGGGAATTTTTTTAAAACTCTATGAAAAAATAGATATAGCCGATGTCCGTTTGCGAATCTGAGATATGTCTATCGATGAAGTATGAGAAAACTTCTCCTGGAATCTAACGGGTACGAGAACCGCAAACCGAAAATATTTTATTTGACATACACATACGCTCGCGCACCTTTTTTATTTTTATATATTAGAAGACGGTTTAATTGGGATCTCGATAAGCCGTATTCACAGTAACGTCACGGAGCAAATGAAATACGTATTCACTGGAAAGACAAAGAGGATCGTTGTTTAAATATGTACTAAGGGAAATAGGGGATGCAAGAAATCGGAAGAGGACTGCTATTATTTAGTTTCTACACAATAAGCGTCATACAAAAGACATCTTACGTATCGATTTGCGCCAAACATACTTAACATTAAAGTACTGAAGCAAATGGAAATAGGGAACCAAACTAGGCAATAATGACTATTGGAAGCTTAAAGACTAAGTTTTACCAAAAAGTGTACGGAAAAAAACTAGAGTATTATCAAATAATAATCAAAGCAAATCGACTGTGTAATGCTTATTGAGGGGAATAGCGTGCTCTACAAATCGGACTATAGATGACACATTTATTAGAAATGTGTGCCATATATTATTCACAGATGCCACAAATCATGTTGGGAGTATAACACACGCATATTGAGAGCGTGCTCTCAAAGTATACCTCCTATACATACTGCACAGTAATTGCAGAACGGCCAGATGGTCAATTGTTTATCAATCGGGTTGGTTATTATAAATATCGCGGGGAACATGGTTGGCTGCAACGTGATCTATCTTATCTGTTCTGAGCATGAACAGAAATCACGAAAACGAAGGCGTTCGGTCAACAGGAAATGATTTAGTACTGCGGGGGAATCAGGTCTCTGGCGAGGCACGCGTAAATATTCCGTCTCTTACATGTGGTGGAGCATGGGTCTTAGACGATTATCCAGATGTGGCAGGATGATAATGTGCGAGAAAAAAATAACACATGCACATACGTATCTACACCAACACACACACACACATTATATATATATATATATATATATATATATATATATATATATATACATACATTCAAATGTAGATGTATATATGTAAATAAGTATACACATATGTGTGTATATATATATATATATATATATATACACACACACATAAGTTTATATACATGCGAGCATATATAAACATATTTACACAATTTTATATAAAGAGAGAGAGAGAGAGGCGAGAAAGGGGGCGAGAGAGTAAGAGAGAAAGAAGACATGTGTGGATTATAAACTAGAACATCTATCCGACATTGCTCCAGAACATTAACATTCATTTTTCCCCGTCTTTTTCTTTTGTTAATCCGTAACATATGACGTCATCACACATGGCGCGGGTATATATATATATATATATATATATATATATATATATATATATATATATATATTATATATATATATATATATGGCGATTAAGCTACACTGAATATTCCGCGTTTCATCCACTCTAGGACTCTTCAGGCTTATGCGCGTAAGCTTGAAGAGTCGTAGAGTTGATGAAACGCGGAATATTTAGTGTAACTTAATCGCCATATATATATTTTATAACTTACTACCTAGCTCTACCTACGTATTAAGCACTTTTAAAGTAAATACTTAAAGTTTATGCATGAATTTATATTTTCGTATATTAATTTTATGTTAGTAAATGAAGTAATATATATATATATATATATATACATATATATATAGAGAGAGAGAGAGAGAAAGAGAAAGAAAGAGATGGAAGGATTCATATAAATGTATCGGTTTGTGTGTGTGTCTTTATATGTGCGTGTGTGTGTTTGTGGGTGTTATTTTGTTCAATTAAAAGGATATATGAATATGATCCTTTAAAATAATATTTTTTCAATACGTTATGTTATCATCTATATATATATAAAAGCGAAAATGTGTGTATGTATGTCTGTATGTATGTATGTACGCTTTTCCTCGATGTCCACAAAAGGCTTCTTTCAGAGAAGCGCTTGCTCGGTTCACAACTTCTTAAAACTTTTTATATCATCTATAAATTGTAATATCTCAGAGTTATCCACGGGGCTCGCCTGCCTATTTAATTTTATTGACTTTCAAACGTTAATTATTCGACATTTCCCGCATCGGCACGCGTTACATTCGGTTTTCGGTATAAAAAAAAAAGCGAAACTCGATCTAATCACAGGCCGAAAGCCAGTTGTCTCAAGAGAGCTAAGTAACGTTTGTTCAATGTCGACTTCGTCATATCAGACTGTAGCTTTCATTTCGCTCCTCCTAATAAACAGGGAGCGGGTTTTTAAAAACAAACAAATCGATTTATTCACCTCATTCAAAACTGTCCTACACAAAATGCTTACTGCTGAATACCTATCGTCGTCACGTCAATCAAAAACGCGCACCTGTTTTTTTTTACATTTTACTATTTTCCAACTGCTTTCGTGAAGACTTCGTTTTTTTTTTTCACGGGCACCTGTTTTTTTTCACATTTTCGGGGTTTTTTTCACATACCCCGAAAACACCCGGGCAACGCCGGGTACCCCTCGCTAGTGTATTATAAATATAACTAATAAGTTAGTTACTTACTTTAACGTACAACTAGAACAGATGCGTCATTACTTTTACAATCCAGGCTGAAATAATTGTGGGCTGTCCTTTTAATGAAATCGTGAGATTGTTTCAAAAAACGTGCACAATTCTAAATGTGTTGCCTAACCCTCTACGTGAAAAAGTAATAATCTTATCTCCGAGATATATTCGGGCCTTCTATGCATGGCAGCAGCTGTCTGCGTTTTATTATATTCTTGGCCTTGAAAAAGGCATTTCACAGCTACGATAATCATAATATATAAAGAATATAAAATAGAATGAGGAATACCGTAATATAATTAAGATGAAACAAACGATTCATCCATGTATAATTTGTTCATTAATCAATTCGATGATATCAGATGAGGAAAGTAATAAAAAAACAAGTTTATTTAAATGTATTTGATTTCTGAAAAATGTAATGAAATTTGTTTGCTCAACCAAAGCCGGCACCACAACAACACGCTTCGTATAATGTGCATGTTTAAAAAGAATAACTAATTAAATTAAATATATATTATTTTTTTTAATCTTTTTATGCAATCTTACAGTAATTTTATACGATTTGCTGAAGATTGCAATTGATATGATATGATATATATATATATATATATATATATATATACTTGTTTATTGTTATATAAGCATGCTCACATCCCGCTGCTACAAATAGCCACTTGTTTCAATCAAACAACAGATATCATCAGGCAGCGACTTGACTATTCAAAAGTTCAATGAATAATAATAAGATTATTCATTGAACTTTTGAATAGTCAAGTCGCTGCCTGATGATATCTGTTGTTTGATTGAAACAAGTGGCTATTTGTAGCAGCGGGATGTGAGCATGTTTATATAACAATAAACAAGTATTATCAGCTCTTTTTATTGAGCACTATCTAACAACCTCGTTGAATTCATTAGTCCATTACTTTTGAATATAAAAGAACCCGAGTATATATATATATATATATATATATATATATATATATATATATATATATATATATATATACATTGATTTACATCTGACGGATAATACTCAGCGGATTTTTTTATTTAATAAAATCTACTTGACGATATTGTAAACTGTAGAATAATTAAATCTTTGTTATTAAATAGTCGTAGGAAAAGCAATGATTGTGATGAACACTTGAGTTTATTGTGATACTGTTGAAATAATGTAATCATCTGAAGGTTGTGTTACCTACTTTTATTGAAAATACGGTGTTCTAAAAATGTGGTAAAAAACGGTGCTTTAGAAAATATTGTACCTATTTACAATGCCTCCCCGCGGCACAGAGTTAGACACCAGGGTCGTTTTTTAACGCGCAGAAAAGGTACAAAAATAAAAATTGTCTCAGTCGTAAAGGATATCTCCTCCACTTAAAGAGAACGAGAAATGGAAGTGCTGCATCTGAAGAACAGGCACTACACTTTGATCTTGTACAAAAGCTGTAGAAAATATTGTAGATATTTATTTGCTTCCCCACTGAGCAAATTAGGCAAGAGGCCGTTTTTTTAATGTGGAGATAGGGGGGGGGGGAAGAGGGAAAGGGGGATCCAGCTCCCGAGGGGTGGGAAGTTGGGGCTAGATTAGAAACTGTTGGTATGAAGGGTTGCCCCTTCAGTGACCAAGGTCAGATATGTGGGGTTATCCCCACATATGGTCTTTGCTAGTCATAGCTTGTAGTATCTGTCGGAACAGATGGTATTTATTTGCTCCCCCACCGAGCAAATTAGGCACAAGGCCGATTATTAATGTGAGGAGTGAACGGAGGGGGAAGGGAAAAAGGGGACCAGCTCCCGAGAGGTGGGAAATGGGAGCTGGTTAAAGGTCAGGCATGTGGGGTTGCCCCCACATCTGGTCTTTGCTAGTCATAGCTAGTCATAGCTTGCAGCATCTGTCGGAACAGATGGTATTTATTTGCTCCCCCACTGAGCAAATTAGGCACAAGGCCGTTTTTAATGTGAGGTAAAAACCAGCTCCCCTAAAAGTAGCCAAAAAGGGGGCACTCTGGTTACCAAAAATAATAATTGTCCCAGTATAGAGGGTTTCCCCTCCATTGACTGGTACAAATTATCTTAAGTGCAGTATCTGCCGGAACAGATGGTGTTTATTTGCTCCCCCACTGAGCAAATTAGGCACAAGGCCGTTTTTAATGTGAGGTAAAAACCAGCTCCCCTAAAAGGGGTCACTCTGGTTACCAAAAATAATAATTGTCCCAGTATAGAGGGCTTCCCCTCCATTGACTGGTACAAACCATCTCAAGTGCAGTATCTGCCGGAACAGATACTACACTTTGATCTTGTACAAAAGCTGTAGAAAATATTGTATTTATTTATTTGCTTCCCCACTGAGCAAATTAGGCAGGAGGCCGTTTTTTAATGTGGAGATAGGGGGAAGCGGGAGGGAAATAGGGGATCCAGCTCCCGAGAGGTGGGAAGTTGGAGCTGGATTAGAAACTGTTGGTATGAAAGGTTGCCCCTTCAGTGACCAAGGTCAGATATGTGGGGTTACCCCCACATATGGTCTTTGCTAGTCATTGCTGGTCTGTACTAGTCATAGCTTTGCAGCATCTGTCGGAACAGATACTACACTTTGATCTTGTACAAAAGCTGTAGAAAATATTGTATTTATTTGCTCCCCCACCGAGCAAATTAGGCACAAGGCCGATTTTTAATGTGAGGAGTGAAGGGATGGGGAAGGGAAAAAGGGGACCAGCTCCCGAGAGGTTGGAAATGGGAGCTGGTTAAAGGTCAGGCATGTGGGGTTGCCCCTACATCTGGTATTTGCTAGTCATAGCTTGCAGCATCTGTCGGAACAGATGGTATTTATTTGCTCCCCCACTGAGAAAATTAGGCACAAGGCCGATTTTTAATGTGAGGAGTGAAGGGAAATGGGGACCAACTCCCCGGGGAGTAGGGGAGCTGGATAGTTACAATTGGTATGAAGGGTGGCCCCTACATTGACCAAGGTCTTATATGTAGGGTTGCCCCCACATATGGTCTTTGCTTGTAGTATCTGTCGGAACAGATGGTATTTATTTGCTCCCCCACTGAGCAAATTAGGCACAAGGCCGTTTTTAATGTGAGGTAAAAACCAGCTCCCCTAGAAGTAGGCAAAAAGGGGGCACTCTGGTTACCAAAAATATTAATTGTCCCAGTATAGAGGGTTTCCCCTCCATTGACTGGTACAAATTATCTTAAGTGCAGCATCTGTCGGAACAGATGGTATTTATTTGCTCCCCCACCGAGCAAATTAGGCACAAGGCCGATTTTTAATGTGAGGAGTGAAGGGATGGGGAAGGGAAAAAGGGGACCAGCTCCCGAGAGGTGGGAAATGGGAGCTGGTTAAAGGTCAGGCATGTGGGGTTGCCCCTACATCTGGTATTTGCTAGTCATAGCTTGCAGCATCTGTCGGAACAGATGGTATTTATTTGCTCCCCCACTGAGAAAATTAGGCACAAGGCCGATTTTTAATGTGAGGAGTGAAGGGAAATGGGGACCAACTCCCCGGGGAGTAGGGGAGCTGGATAGTGACAATTGGTATGAAGGGTGGCCCCTACATTGACCAAGGTCTTATATTTAGGGTTGCCCCCACATATGGTCTTTGCTTGCAGTATCTGTCGGAACAGATGGTATTTATTTGCTCCCCCACTGAGCAAATTAGGCACAAGGCCGTTTTTAATGTGAGGTAAAAACCAGCTCCCCTAGAAGTAGGCAAAAAGGGGGCACTCTGGTTACCAAAAATATTAATTGTCCCAGTATAGAGGGTTTCCCCTCCATTGACTGGTACAAATTATCTTAAGTGCAGCATCTGTCGGAACAGATGGTATTTATTTGCTCCCCCACCGAGCAAATTAGGCACAAGGCCGATTTTTAATGTGAGGAGTGAAGGGAGGGGGAAGGGAAAAAGGGGACCAGATCCCGAGAGGTGGGAAATGGGAGCTGGTTAAAGGTCAGACATGTGGAGTTGCCCCCACATCTGGTCTTTGCTAGTCATAGCTTGCAGCATCTGCCGGAACAGATGCTACACTTTGATCTTGTACAAAAGCTGTAGAAAATATTGTATCTGTTTACATTCTTCTGACAATTCCATAAAGAGGGTGAAAGGCACAACGAATGGAGGACGGACTTATTTACAAAGGATTTAGAGATAATTCGTTGTTTTAATAGAGTAAAAAATTGCCTTCATAATCTGGTACGGGATGATCTTTTCTCTTTCCTGAAATTATTTTATTGAAATCATTCGTTCGCATCAGGAGAAAGTTTCAGAAGCAGGACCCCATTTGCAAGAAGTTCCCGTATTTGGAAAATATTGTGCGAAACGCTTCTATGCTTATTAAAACTTAGTCGTTGTCAAGTTCAATAAAAACCGCAACATCATTTTAATTCCCTTGGTCAATGATTTTCAACTTTTCGTAATGGTCGATTTTATAAGCAAAACCACAATAGTGAACATTTATATATATATATATATATATATATATATATATATATATATATATATATATATATATATATATGATTAGTTTTTTTTTGGAAAAAGAATTCCAGCAGAGTGCTCAATTAAAAGGAAAATCCAAATTTTAAGAGCGTACTAATATTTTGTGTACGAATATTGGCTGAAGAGTGCTTGATAAGGATACCTTAAACGGGCCTTATTATCGGGCTTGAAACCGACATACCAATGATCTGTCTCAACAAACAACTTTCTGTACAAATATATATATATATCTGTTTTTTGATATATATCTGTTTTTGTATATATACACATATATACATATATATATATATATATATATATATATATATCTATTTTAGATATATATATATCTGTTCATATATATTAATCTGATTATATATATATATATATATATTTATTTATCTCTGTTTATATTTATACATATATATATATATATATATATATATATATATATATACACTTGTGCCCGATATTATTCATACCCCCCTTGAAAATTGAGTTTATTAGGTGTAACTTTTGTAAGAATTTATTGTTTACGTCCATATTGATACATATTCTTAATAAACCTCTTCTGATCATTTTCGTCATTTTAAAATCTCGGGATACTTGTAATAAAAGAAATATACAGCTATTTATAAAATCTGCAATGTTCAAAAATAATCATACCCCCTTATTTTTTCAGTATTAATCGAGTTTCTGACTGTTTGTTTTCTGTTTGATTCTTATTTTGAATGCTTTTATACAACCTTTGATTAATTTCATTTCGTTTTTTGCATTTTTCAGAAATTAAAATGATATCAACTGAAAAGCAATAAAAGAATAAAAATTATTAGAATGAGGAAGAAAAAAGAGCTTAGTAATGATCTTAGGACTAAAATTGTGAATTCACATAAGGATGGTTTAGGTTACAAGTCAATTTCCAAGAAATTTGAGGTCCCTACAGCAACAGTACAGCGCATCATCAAAAAATTCCAGAGCCACCACACAACAAACAACTTGATTGGTAGAGGAAGGAAAAGGAAACTGTCTGCTAGAGCCACCAGGAATATTGTAAGAAGTGTTAATGCAAATCCAACCACCACTAATAAGGACATTTTAGAAAATCTGGAGTCTTCTGGCATAAAAATATCAAGGCAAACATTGCAAAGGACTCTGCATGAAAATGGTCTGAAAGGAAGAAGACCAAGAAGAACTCCATTGCACACTGGAAAACACCTTGCAGCACGTCTAAAGTTTGCTAGGACCCATGTGAATTCTCCAGAGTCCGTTTTCTCAAGTATTTTGTGGACTGACGAAACAAAAATTGAATTGTTTGGCCATATGGATGCTTCTTACGTTTGAAGGAAGAAAGGAGAAGCTTACAACCCAAAGAACACCATACCCACGGTGAAACATGGTGGTGGTAGCCTAATGTTTTGGGGCTCCTTTTCGGCTAGTGGTCCAGGTAGTTTGGTCAAGATAGATGGAACCATGAAGAAGGAGCAATATTTGGAGATACTCCAGAAAAACATTAGACAGGATGCGGAGAAGCTCCATTTAGGACCAAACTGGGTCCTTCAACAGGATAATGATCCAAAACATACTGCCAAAATAGTCAAGAAATGGTTTGAGGATAATCAAATTAATGTTTTGGAATGGCCTAGCCAGAGTCCCGACCTGAACCCTATCGAAAACCTCTGGCACATATTGAAAACTGAGGTTAAAAAGCGGAAACCTAGAAATTTGAGGGATTTGGAGAACTACTGCATTGAAGAATGGTAAAAAATCAGTGTTGATGCTTGTAAAAACCTTGTTGATAAATATCCCAAACGGTTACAGGCAGTTATTAAGAATAAAGAGCATGCTATTGACTATTAGTAAGAGAGGTATGAATAATTTTGAACTAGTGCCATTATTGTTTTTCTTTGTATAATGTTTCAAACTTGCATAATTTATTTATTTGTTGAGTTTAAATTAAATGCTTATGCTTGATTTATTGTTTGACATCCCTTTAATATTGTCTACCTTCTGGTTTGAGCAATATTCTTATAGAAATCTCAAAGATCCGAGGGGTATGAATAATATCGGGCACAAGTGTATATATATATAAATCGCCTACAGCTATGCAAACATATGCTATGAACTGGGCTTTTCATTACTATCTTCGTTATATGATGCAAAAGAGTTCTGTAATATTTTCATTCCCTTTTAATTCGGTATATGTAAAGAGAGTGAGGGTTTTTTCTCATAAACTTCATCCCTTATTTAGGGTGGGGCAACAATAGTCAATATCTTGTCTGTCATACATTTTAGCAAAATTTGATAGCGGTGAATGTATATATTTGCTTACAATGATAATTAGAAATTCCCATCTCGAAAATAATCTGGTACAATATAATTTATTTATATGTTTTATTTGCGAAGTCAATTCTGTAAAATCAATTACAACGAGCGTACATACATCTTTATTTATCATTCATAAATTTCATGAATTTCTGGCATATTTTAAAGATGTATACGCGCAAGGTAATTTATCTTCCTTATTTAAAAGAAGAACGAAAACTGAAAATGCCAGGAACTGGTGTAGTGAAAAAGTCTGAAGCTAAAACCTCTCTTTCTCGGGGACCGGCGTAGTTACGAAAGCGAGAGAAATTACACGTAAAGTTCCTGCTTCCGTTCCTCTACTGTCTGGCATCGTGCCAGCGTCTTGCCAAATATATTTCAATGAAAGAACAGACGCAGAAATTTAAAGAAACATAACTATACCAAGACCAGATTCATTACTTGTGAAAAAAAAATAGGCATATACACGAAGATAAAATAGGGAATTTTTATTGGACTATACGGCAAAAAATTCTTTAAAAAAATAGCACAGGGCGTCTACTATTAGTATACCATTTCGTGCGCCAGCCCAAACAAAGCAAATGGATTGATGTCTGTAATATTATCACATCACGAAATGTTATATCAGACCAAGTGAATGTGTTTGAAAAAAGATGTTCAGAGAATACTTTGATCATATTATGTGTACTTTTATTTCCTTCCATCTATTAGCATTAAACGAGTCGCACGTCTCATAAATACGTCTATACTATCATACACATATATGGAAGTACATGATGTATATATATACAATATATGAGTGTGAGTGTGTATATATATATATATATATATATATATGCACACATATATGCAATGAATTTATGTGCATATAGACTTTTTGAATTTCCAACGCCTTGTTTTCCGTTTCTCTGAAATAGAACTGCGTCACACAGTGCACGTGAAACATTTTCAAATATTTTGTACTGGTATTTTTTTGTTTCTTAATCTCATTCATCCAGAGGAAGTCTCGAAATAAAGACGAAACGTTGATTAACACATAATACGGTGTGTTCCTTTTTATTCTCTCTCTCTCTCTCTATATATATATATATATATATATATATATATATATATATATATATATATATATACACACACACTAGCAGTTCAGCACGGCTTTGCTCCGGCACTATGTACTGTTCATAAATTTATGTTCATATGTATATATATATATATATATATATATATATATATATATATATATATATATATAGTGTGACTTAAGTTCAGTTAACCTATATCTTTAATTTCAAATGTTTTACCCAAAATAAGCGGTGGAATTTGGGAAAGTCTGCAAAGGTAAACTCTTTCAAGTTTGATTTCTTTGCAGCCAAATTTATAAAAATGTTTTCTGTATGTCTGAATACCCTTTATGTAAAATTTCAAATGTTTACGCCCAAAATAGAGACCGCAAAAGTACAATAATTTGAATTTTTACACCTTGGCAGCCGAATTGTTTGCCAAAAACCGATTACCAAGCTTGCCCTTAATCTGAATAGACCTTATATCCATGTAACCTGCTTATAAATTTGCAAGTGATAAACCCAAATTTGGCGGAGGAGGTCGCTTGAGTTTTCAAAGGTCAAATCGTTGAACTGTTACCCCTTGATCGACAAATTCTAGCCTATAACATATTAAATACATTTTTCCAAATCTCAGTATCTCTTATGTGAAATCTCGAGTCTGTGGGCTGAAAATTGACACAGCATTTTGGTAGGGAAATATACACAGATAGACACACACAATATTTCATATATATATATATATATATATATATATATATATATATATAAGTTAAATTTATTGTGTATATATATATATATATAAGTAAAATTTATGTATATATATATATGAGTAGAATTTATTATATATATATATATATATATATATATATATATATATATATATATATATATATATTACTAGCAGGGATAGTCGGTGTTGATGGAAATGAATGACTTCACACAAATTTCCACTCTCTCAGATTTTTATTGGCATCGATTGAAGTAAATCGCCAAATTTTCTATCCAATTGAATGACTGCTTTCTCTAATTGTCGACCAACCACAGTGCAAATGAGGAAAGCTTTATATCCCTCCTTACAGTAACTTACTCCACAATAAGTAATTTACTTTGCACCGAAGAGACTGTATAGATACATTTGTAAAAATATTTTTTTAAAATATGAGGTGAATTCAATAATTTGAAAGACATTAATTGTACAGGCATTTGAAAATTGAGGAAGTTATTGTTAGACATCTTATGATGTGACTGATCAATTTTTATGATTTCAGGTTTAAATAAACAGCTAGAGTAGGAATTGGACTATCGCATACTAAGGCAATATCGTCACAGCTGGTGAACTTCACAAATCCACCCTGGACGTAAGAACACTTAAGAAGAACAATATTCATTGAAATCCTGATTCTTACTTGAAAAATGTCACATACATTTATGGAATGCTACAGTTCTTTTTAACCATCTTGCATAAATGAAGCATCAGTTTGTGAATACCATAAGAATACGGATTGCAGAACAACAGAATTGATTGGTAAAGAAAAGAATTTCATGGATAAAGACCGACGTGTCTCTATAGACAATACGTGCACATTGATGTCACTGTGGGAACCGTTCACACAATTATTCATAAGGAATTGATGATGCGAAAGATTTGCGTGAAGTTAGTCCGAAATCTACTTAGAGAAGATCAAAGTATTTAAATACGATTATCATCAAGACTCTGTCTCACCCTCCCTATAGTCCAAACTTTATCCCTGTGAATTTTGGTTACTCTCTAAGCTCAGGGAAAACCTTAGAGACGGTCGTTATTAGGCAGTTGACGAAATGATAGAAGTTGTGGCGAGGGTCAGTGACACGTTCACACAAAAGGTCTGAGCATTGCAATCGGAGACATTAACTTGAAGAATATTAGATTTTAATGCGTACTACCAATAAGTACACGAAAAAAGTCTAGATATTATAAAGACACCTCGTATAATGGCTGAAACTTTAAAATTTAAAGTTAAAAAACTCTGCTTCTGTTGTATTCTAAACAGAATCATTCATTTCAGATGTGACCTTGTCAAAAGTACCTCCTGTACATTTATATGCCTGACCTTGATGCTTGTGCGGTGATAACGGCTTGAATTTAAGTTTCAAATGAAACAGTCAAGCATCTTGGTGGAATTATGCTTTTAACAGAAACATACATTTCGGACGCGTTCCTGCCACATTTAAGATCCTACTGTTTGTTTTATATGTCGGGCTTTTAGCTTGTGTAGTAATGAAACTTCTAAGATGCATATGTGTGGTTAGGCTGTGTAAGGTGTCAACTTTGGTCAATTCGCCTGTTCTTCCTTTCATCGAATTATTTCAAATATAAATTACCAATACTTTTCGAGGGCATTCCGATACGAAAACCGACCTATGAATACCACCTGTTACGTAAAGTATATTCGTGGGAAATTTTATAAAAATCTGCATGGCTGTTTTCGAGACAATAGCGAACGAACACACACCAACACACATAAAGTCAAAGTTCCGTTTATATATATATATATATATATATTATTTTTAAATGCTTCACACGGCTGTCAATTTCAAAAATTGACTTAATTATATTTTTTATGCATATGCAGGTTTTGTATTTGTTTTTTATAGTCAGAACGTTCTACATTCTTATATATTACCGAATGTTTGATAGTGATACCAACATTTACGCAGTAACCGATTATACATGCGTTTAAAAATCACTTTATATCGAGTATCTATAGGAAGTTTGCCTTTTCTTCCTTTGAAAGAAGCCGTGCAGCCAATTAGTACGAGGTTTGCACCTAGTATTTAATAGCTCTACATTTGAATCCAGAGTTCTGGTTATAATTTTGTGAAGTTCGAATACAACTTTTTAGGGCAATTCTTAAAGATTCAATTACAAGCACTATTCTGTGACATATTTTAAGAAAATATATACTTTAAATATTATCAGTTGATGTCTAACATTGACAACTGTCGAAACCGCTTTGTCTATGCTACTGGGTGTATGCGTATGCGAAACATCTAATACTATAGGAGGTTTCCAGTTAATCTTCAACGCGTCACTTTATACACACATTTCAAACAGTTTTGTAAATATCAGATTCGTTTATAAAAATAGCAGATATGTACAGCTTTCAATAAATTGGCTGTCTGGTGCAATTTTAAATGGCGATACACTGCCCCGCCCTTGTCAACAGTTCGTATCTAAGACGGAATATTACAGCACGCGTGTTGGCTTTCCTTCTTTCCAAAGGAATAAATATGGACAGAAAACTGTAATTGAATATTTAAACGAAGATAAGCGACTGTTTACTGAAACTGTCGTTATAGTCGTTTACCATCCGAATGTAGCGAGTATTTTTTTAAAGAATATCCCTGCTTTTTTTTAAGTTTTCATCAGCCTGTTACTGGATGGGGATGGGACAGCCTTGCAAATGCAAAACATTTATCCGCCAACTGAGATATTCCGACCGAAAGATATTTGTTCTGACTCTCCCTTTATGCGCAATTGTTGAATCTATCTTGCACTTGGTTTACTAGGTGTATTTTCCACGAAATTATTGAAATTCTTTTTTATGAGTTCAGTTGCTTCTTAAATGATTATATATATTTTCTTCCGGTATGGGATTCTAATATGACATCTGCAGACGCGGCACTTCATTAAAACATACCATAGCTATCAGTTGCCATTTTTATTGTGTTATTTTTTTCTTTATTTTTACACACAGTGCTCACCACTTATCAAGGCCCGGAAGCCACTCAGGGATAAGGGTTATTGCAAGTACATTACGTTAGTGTGGAGATTTGATGAAGTGTTTACTTAAGGGGGGATTAGAAATTTGTTAACGTTGGACTTGAAAACACCCAAGTTGTAGTCAGGTGGGAAGCAGGCAGACGGAACAGAGTTCTACAGGCGTGCAGTTCTTAGAAAGAAGCTTTGTTCTTTGAATCCACGTTTGTCATATACTATTCTCAAAATACACATTATCTAATATCATACATAGTTTACTAATGGAGATATAATATCTGTACGATTAAAGCTGAATGTATTTTATTAATTCTGCTAACTGACTCTCGCACTTGTATTAATTATAGATATATATCAAGTACCTGTCCAAAGTCGACACTTTATTAGTAATTTATTCCTCTTAGAACTAATCTATGTTTTTTCGAAGTGAAAATGATACTATTATTTATTTATTAGGCCTTAACATATTTAAAGTGGTGTTCAGCACCATGCAAAACTGCTAAATTGACATACACAGAAAACTTTGGACAAATGTGATAAAATAGTCCCAAAAATGGAGTGTCTTTATTAGCCCTAAAAGAGTCCCTGAGGCACATACAGGAGTTATCGCGAACTATAAACAAATTAAATTATATAGAAATCAGGTAGTTACAACTTTTCAGAAAGTTTTTAAAGCTCCAAGACAATTTTTTTAATAAGCACAAAAGTGTCCATTTAAGCCATTTTAATCCGAAAGGCATCCCTGGGGAGAAACCGGAGTTTTACCGGGACATCCGTTCTGTTACATTTTTTACTCATATCATGTTTAATGTTTGGGCAACATTTCAAAAAATTTCAGAGATTAGTGCGGACATATGAACAGACAAGAATGAATTTATCCTTTTGTTGGGGGACCAAAAAGATAAGATATTCTAGTAGAAAATATAATAAATTTGTAACTTAAAATAACGCAGCATGAAGAATATTTTTTACTTCAATTTATAACATGATATAATCAATTCTTAATGCTTAATAAGTTCTAAATTAATCATATTTTGACTAGACTATCTCATGTTTTTCCTTTCTAGTTTTTACAACTAGTCCTTTTGTTTTTCTAAGTTTATTCTCAACCATATTACTTTTCATGCTCACATTTTCCCATGTAATATAATGTGTCGGTGTTAAATATGGTATATATTTAATCATTCTGTATATATATATATTATTCATCGGACTACTGTTCTGATCTTAAGTGTGGTTTGCACAACGTTTCGGTCGATGTAATGCCCGAACTTCTTCAGGTGTATCTTGTCGAACGCGGGAATTTGGACGAAATTTCGAGCGGAACCCTTTATTTACTTCACGAGGATAGATAGAGGTCCTAAGTAATTCGCAAATGTACTACACACTGAGGATTGAACCCTAAACCTTCAGGAGAATATCACTTTTACAATTGGTTTTTCCCAGTACTCTAACCACTGCGCCACGTGTCCTCGCGGACAATTCTAGTACGAATTTTAGGAGCCTTAAACCTCATTTTTCTTTCTAGTTTTAAATGTCACCATTTATTGCTAACTATTACTATATATCAATGTATACCTATCTCTATACTTATTACTTGTATATATTAATGTTTTTTTTCCTTTTGTAATTTTTGTTGTTTTTTTTTTTACTTGTATATATTATCTATTATTTATAATTACTGTCTCCCATATCGTATTGAGTTTTATATAATGTCTACTTAGAGCACGCTAACCCCGTGAAGTAAATAAAGGGTTCCTCTTGAAATTTCGCCCAAATTCCCAAGGTCGACAGAAACATTCCCGAGTTCGACAAGATACACCTGAAGAAGGTCGGAGGTTATATCGAGCGAAACGTTGGGAAAATCACACTCAAGTTGAGAACAGTAGTCCGATGAATAATAATACATACAACCAATCTTCATCTTAAAACTTCAGAAACGTTATTCTGTATATAGTTCGCTGATTCAATGTTATACTGAATTTAAATTATTTATAAAGCTTAATATCAGGCTCTATATATCAATCGTGTATTATTCGGCCGTTATGTTTTATTGTTTGTGCAAAATTTCAAAAAATTGCAATACGTAGTTATTGAGAAAAGTGTGGAAGGACGAACGGACAAACCGACGAGGGTAAATTTGCAGGTCCACTCTCCTTTTGTCCGGGGAATAAAAAGAAATCTTTTAACGAGTTGGATCTTATATGCCGAGAGTGTCAATTTGGTTCGACGAGGTGACTATCATTTAGTCGAAGTATATGATTATGCATTGCATTACTCTAAGCTATTTCCAGTCTGGCAAGTTTTATGATAGTATCAACTGATGCTCCTAAACTGATTACCTATACTCACATGCAGGAAAAATTCTTCTAAATATCAAATTAACATGACATATGGCTTTATGTTCACAATTTGTTAGATCTAAAGAATACAGAATCTCTAATTGATATTACTATTTTTACTCTGACCTGAAGGAGTAGAACGTTCAAGTGTCTATTCATATAGGTAAACCAGAATTAATCGTTAAAAGACTATACACATATATGAAATACAGAGCATATGCAGCGGCGTCACCTGAACACTTAAGTACCTGTAAGACAGTAGATATTTACTCTGGCATGTACATATTGAATTCAAATTATTTATTAAAGCTAATATGAGGCTGCATATCAATTGTGTAGTATTCTGTAAACATGTTTAATGTTTGTGCAAAATTTTAAATAAAATTCAAGCCCCAGTTAATGAGAAAAGAGCGGACAGATGAAAGTTAACAATTTTCGTATGATTTTTTTTTTATTAATCCTATTATGCAGTATGTTGTTTTTATGCTCTCATGAATATAAGTCTCAAAATATTCGACCGATAAAACCTCTAACTATCTTCAGGAAATGTTAAACCTGAATTCACGAACCAGTAAACTATTTGAAACGGAAATCTGTATAAAATCCGGGTGGTGCTAGCTTACGTAACAAGCACGTGTGATGCGTGCAGCGATATATCTTGATCAGTGATATGTGTGAGTAACGTAGAGGCTCAATTTTCAGTTTTAATGTGATCGAGACAAATGACCTAATTAGGGCTTTTAAACTGTCATGGCTGACGAAATGGGAATATATTACCTAGTCAATAAAATAAACGTTTCCGTTTAAAATTACAACTGATTATACTGTTAATAAAAAGAGTAGTATGATATAACTGTTTCCCTGACTGAAAGTTCTGTTAAGGATTGTGTATTAAAGTTCTTAAGAAAGAGAAAAGATTTGGTGTATGATATCTTACTTATCAAATAAACATAAAATACTTAAAAATCTGTCGCATAAAACATATCGGTAAAATATACATCAACAAAGTTTGGCATACAGTAAACGTAATACACATTAACAAATCAATAACATTTTATCGTTTACAAATGCGTGTAAATCCATACAGAGGACATTTAAACTTTACTAGAACTAAGGCAAAGTACACAAAAATTTGGCAGGTTATATTGTAACAAAACACGACAAAATAGATACTGTCAGAATTAAGTTCAGGAGAAAATCAATAACTATTTTTTTTATATCTATAAGGAAATCGCGCTAGACAAATCATGAAGCCATTAAATGTAATCTACTATATAGATGATAAAAATATTATAAATAATAGATATAGAATTTAATAACAATTAATTAATATATAAGTGTATACATATATATATATATATATATATAAATAGTACACTAAAATATATAATAAGTGTAATACCAAATATAAATTATAGCTATAATGTAATTAATAATACCTATAAAAACCTAAATACCTTTGCTAATATAAATAATACAAGGATGATATAAATACCTGTAAGACACATAAAAGTATTTCATAAAAAAAGCGAATATGAAAAGAAGGTTAATTTAATGTTAATTGATTCCGACAAAAATTGTGAAACACAAAGTTCATGAACAGTGTGGACCGGAGCATAACATCACATTAGCAGATATAAGGAAGTTGCTTCAACGCTATATATATATATATATATATATATATATATATATATATATATATATATATATATATATATATATATATATGGAGAGAGAGAGAGAGAAGTTGGAGCGAAAGGCATATCTTCTTAATGAACCATCCGAGATTTTATCATTTTTGTAGTGTGAACAATATGAAAATTAACTTAGCCTTATTTTAGGATTAAAAGGAACCCAAAATAAAACCGTTGCGAAGGATTGTAACTATAGATTTAAAATCTATGGAAAGTAGTTTATAAATTTAACGAAGTATATATATATATATATATATATATATATATATATATATATATATATATATATGTATATAAACCTTAGTGAGTGTAATAATTTAGTCTTGATATGATTTTGATGAAAGTACAATAGGCAGAATGACTCCTACGAAATTGTACTTTCGAGGAATATGATAACCAGGTGGCCAGCCGCTCATCAGTAAACTGCAACACCACGTATTTTCTATTGTTTTCTCTTTTATCTGATTTGGTGGAGAGGTCCTCGTTCCTCTCATTGGCGACTGTTTAATTGGAAACGCACCGATCAATAAATATAATTTTAAAATAAAATAAAGCAAAATTCAAACAACACAAACAAGACATTCTCTAAATTACACGTACACTCTAGATGTGTGTAACACAATCGACCCACTTGAATTCTAAAGTAATCCTCCACATCTAAACTTTAGGCTGTGTTGGACAGGCGATTGACACTTTAATTACCTCGGCTCTTCCGAATGACAACTTCCCGCGCTGTATCAAATTTGCAGCTTTTAACTAATGTCGTTAACCGTCGTAAACCGTTCCCCACTGTTATAAATTCTCGCCAAATTTGCCCATAATCTAACTTTAAATTTATATATATAGCTTCATACAGTTGATTTTCGCAAAGTTAATGTCACGCGTCGCTTAACAAAACTATTTATGTCTACTTTTTATGCTTTCATGAACATCCTAGTATCAATTATTCAGCTGATAATCCCGTTTTCAGTTCAGAGTCTATTTAAGTCTGTCTCTTCTAAAATCAGAGTGGCGCCGATATAATTACCCGAAACAAACGCATTTCACTTAAACGTATTTATTATATAGTATAGCAGCTGACCTATATCAGTGTGCATTTCATTTATCACTGATCCACATTCATCCTACAATTTTGTGGGCGTTCTATCGTCTAATATAGCTACAAAAAAATCGGAATTAGAAGTCAGTTACCGCGTTAAGTGTACTCTCATAAATAACCGAGATAATAAGCGTGAAAGTTATCTACATATCGACAGTATATCCTACCACGAACGCACATGAAGATGGGAAGTCAGATACTTCTCATAACTCTATTACATAATTTCAGCTACGTAAATACTTAGCTGTTATATTTAAAACGGAATTCTGCTGGGCTTAGTCTAATCTATATCAAACGGTGTATTTTTATGAGTTAATGAAGTAACTGATATCCATTAAGATTTTCGTGGAAGGCCACGTGTCTTATTAAAATGCCGCCATTCACGTTTTTTTTTTTTATTAACGCCTAGTTCACCGCAGCTAAATCGTTCACCTGCAGCTTAATCGGTGTTTATTACATATCAAATAATTGTTGCCTGTCATTCCAACCGATTCCTCGTTATTTTGTATCACATCAGCAGTCCATGATCATTTCGAATTTTAACAGAATAGTAAGCGACACAATAACATTCAGGGTTCATTCACAAAAAAAATCATCACAGTCGCATCTAGAGTATATATGGAATCTAATAATGTCATTTCGAATAGTCCATGCCTTCGACCAGTTTCGAAAAACACCGGGCAAAGAAAGATACTTCCTGTATGGCCAGCTGTGCATGTGATTGTGAGGCTAGAGTTTCCCAATCTTTAATAAAACCTCTCCTAAATCTGACCTGTTTGAGTTTAGTGGTAATGAGAAGTCCAGGACAACTGGAAACATTGCCGAGATAAGCGGAGAGAACATAGAGCAGCTGGAGTTCCCAAATGGTCACCCATTTAACATTGACTAGGTTCAACCATGCTTAACTTTGCTGATCCGTCAGAAACCGGTATGCCCACGGGATTTAATGAATTATGTATGTCGCGTCGCGCAACAATCAAAATCAGAGGCAGTATATAGACTAATATATATATATATATATATATATATATATATATATATATATATATATATATAAAAGACTAAAACGAAAAATCACAATACTAAACTCCAAGAATCCAAAAAATAAATATCAAAATATAATGAAAGCACCCCTACCCTTATTTCAGAAGAGCTAGTCCCCCCTCCCCACACATACACATTAGTAACGACCTCACCTTTGACCACAGTCGCCTTCCTAAGGAAGCAAATTACCTCAAAATACTATAAAGCATTATACACATTCCCAAACCAACAAAAGCAAACACACACACACAAACACACACACACATACACACCTTACCCCACCCTAAAGGAAAAGAAAAAAACATTAGCACAAAGAGATAGCCAGGTCAGCGGTCTCCCTCGACAAGAGTAATAAAAGAGTAATAAAAATTGAACATGCCAATGAATAATAAACACTTACTAGCCTCCACCCCTTGGAAAAACTTCAAATGAACTACGAAAATCGCCATTTTTACATCTCCGACACATTTGAAAATGATTTCTGACGAGGACGCATCACAGAACGCCTGAAACGCGCGTAAAAACGATTTCAATGCCTTAAAAACATTATTACAATGATCCAAACATAATTCCCAATGAAAAACCAAGACACGAAATAATAAAATAATGTTAAAAAAATATACATTGTTGGTGACTACTCCCTTATTTAAATATAAATCTTTCTTTCGTTGGAATTCTTAGCCCATTTTATATAAATAAATAAATATATATATATATATATATATATATACATATGTATATATATATATATATATATATATATATATATATATATATATATATATATATACACTTCAGAACAAGGTAATGCAATAAATCTACTAGTATGAAATCCAGTGATTATCAGACTTACAAAATAGTATTGGCTGTAATATTTTATAAAGACAAGTACCGCTAAATAAAAAAGTGCTCAGTATACCAGATGGAGCAACTAAATCGGATAAATACATACTTCGAAGTGTTACCGTGTGTCGTGGAAGAATCAAGATACGCATTGGATCCTTTTACCTCGCTGCTAACAAAAACTCTCACTTCGGGATTTACCTTACAATTTGGATATGAAGTCCAATATCCTTTTCATTCTGAACCAATATATACTTTGCCTTACTCTATTATTAAAAAAAAAAACTGTTAAAACTTTTAATTGTGATTTTCTAGTGCATTTAGCATATAACGTATAAACCATTTAAATATTTGCTAATATTTTTCCTCTGCTTTGACATTTACGATATTTGATATATTGCCGTAGATGCATAAATATCGGAAACCTATAGATTAAGGAGATATATACTCATTTAAATATATTTTTCCTCTTGCACTTAATATAAATTCTAAATTTTAAATTTAACGATTTTACATCATAAATATTAAATTACTAAATTATGATATAAGAATTTTGATGATATTGATTTGTTGAACTGGGGTGAGTTTCGAATAACTCCTCGTCATTGATGTAGATGTGTAATGTTTTTAATAACATCGTTATCTGAGTTTGACACTTGCAGGCCGTTAATAATCAAGACAAACATAGATGTATAGTAAACATAGGTAGATATTAGAAGGCGTTTATTCGTCCAGGTTTTGTTTACTTAATAGAAATCCGTAGCTCTAATTTGAAATTAAAGATTAATTGAAGATACCCTCCCCTCCCATATTTACGCGTGAGTTTTTATAGTGGAGTCGACAACACATGTTTTTTTTTTATAGATTTCAATTTTTTATGGTCTACATGCGTTTGGATTTTAAGAACTAACTGTAATAAACTTATAATAAACAAAATTAATAGAATAAACAAGTAGAAAAGTGGTACATAAAACCGGTGGGAATTATATCGTTTTGAAATACGTTTCCATACGTGTAATATAAAAAAAAAAAACTAAGTACTCCAATTTACAAAATTCCCACTACTTATGTTTACTACGCTGTAATCACATTGACTAATGTATACCCTTTGACCCTTATCCTCGAGTGGCTTTCGGGCTTTGGTAAGTGGTGATTCATGTGTAAAACAAGAAATAAGTTTTATTTGTTTTGCTTAAACCAAATTTGATAGTATTTCCCTTAAAGAGCTTTTTTGTTATGAGGGACAAAAAAACTTCAACTCTCTTAGTTGTATTTCAGAACTTCACCCCTATACCAGCGTGTATTACTTTCGACAGTCCTCTACTTATACATCACTAATACATGCGCGATACTTCGTTTTATATCAAGGGAGGTAAATCCTATTAAGAATCTGTTACAAATAAAAATAAAGATTATTAGCATGTCGATCAGATCGGTAGTCGGGTATACATCGTGCCTCCATCATCAATTTTCCGCTCGGTAAATATTAAAGTGATATATAAAGAGCGGAATTCTGTTTAGGTTAGCGCAATATATTTCTCACGGCTTTATGTGTGGGAGAGGTAACTGGTATTCATTCATCTTTTCGTGGAATGCCACGTGTCTCATCTAGATGGTGTTGTTATTTGTGTGTGTTTTTTTTTATTTACGCATTGTTTACCAACACATTCATGCGCCATATATTCTACAACGCATAATCCCTTGCTCTCTGCTCTAACGAATTGATCGCCGTTCTGTATCATCTTAAGGTGTATGTTTGCAGATGGAAATAGTATTATGAAATGTATTATAACAAGCTTTCATTTGTAAATAGCGTTAACTAATGACGTTTATGCTTAGAGTTACATTCAGACCGAAACAACAAATTTGCTGCCCTTAAAAAATATAACACTAAAGCTTTGTTTTAAAACCTTTGAGAAAATCAATTCAGGTAACTTTATTATTTAGTATGGCTGGTACTTATTTAATGTAACCGCTTTCAGCTTCAATCACCACCTCGATACGGGCCCGGAACTTGGAGCATGCCTTTTTCACACACGCTGGCGGTACCTCTGCGAATACTCGCGGATGTTAGCGATCAGGCTATCGTTGGTGTTGTGCAAGGTTGTATTTGTGATTTTTTTTTACGTATGCCCAAACCTAGTAGTCCCGGGGATTCAGGTCGGTGGAGGAAGGGGCAATGAAAGAAACAGTCATAGCATTCCTACTGAAGACAAGCCTTAGCCGCTTTGGACTTGTGGGCCTGCCCAGAGTCCCGCTGCCACCCTAGGTGCTGCTAGCCGCCACTTGATTGTACCAGGTGATAACCACACTCTTTGGTACATCCAAGTACACTTTGGTTTTGAAATTCAAGCCGACATCGAAGATGTGCGGTTACATGATGTGGTCTTCATTGAAATCACACCAAAGGCCAAAAAGTGTGGGCGGAACGTCGTTGATTTTGCCATCAAGCATTAAATTGTTCGGATTTGCACTTTAAAGGTGCTGGAAATGGTCCTGTTGTCATAATGTTTATTACTAGAGAGCATGAGTTGTCCACGAAGTATCTCCGATCTCGCTCGTTGAATATTGTGTGACTTTCTCTTTTGGGTATTTTACACAACTAGCAAACTAGTAGATAGTCTTCAATAAATAAAGACAACCGGTTTTCATCAAACGGAAATAGAATAAGGTCGTCTTTTCTAGACGCATGTGTAAAATAAAACATTAATCGTCTTACGCATACCAAGTTCCATGTTTTTTTTTTTTTTTTAATTCTGGCAATTTATAAGCTACTTTTCCCGGCTAAAAAGTTAGAAAAGAACGACCCAAGAAAATAATTTGACCTGTCTCGCGCAACATTGCGACCTAACGTCTCGTATGGTTTGCAGTTTCAAAAAAATAGATGACGAAATAAATGGATATGAAAAAATAGACAGACACACAGACGGGGTTAGTTTTATAAATGAGATTGCACTTTTAATAAATGTAAGTTTATCGTTTTTTTTTTTTTTTTTGCATCATACGATTTTTTTCCTTATATTCTTTCTATTTCTTGATGCAATGTTTTTTTATGGCATTATTTAGGTTAATGTATTAGTTTAATAAAGAATGGATAAGCTGGTATTACGAGTTCTATACTCTCTGGCTTTACATCGCCTTCTCCCTAATTTATTACCTCAACATTTTCAAAAATTTTTAAACAAGCATTCTTTTAAGGTTTATATGTTTATATAGTTCTACGTTACTTTAAATAGCCAAAAATACTTACATGTCAGGGACATATGATTTCATATGTTTTTCTTGATAATTAAACATTTGAGTAAAACTGTACTTACCTACAAAAAAAAGAAAAATAGTGTTAAAAACAATACGCAAATATATATATACACTTTCTCGTATAGAATATTCATACATTGGAAAAAAACAGAACATAACCAATAGATACTAACCTTGGCTCTCTCTCTCTCTCTCTCTATATATATATATATATATATATATATATATATATAATGGTAATTAGTAAAAACCTGACGAGAGTGCTCAATACTATTTCAGAGCAAAAGTATATATATATATATATATATATATATATATATATATATATATATATATATATATGTATATATGTATGCGCGTGCGTGGGTGTGTGTGTATAATTTATATTTATTTTTGCGATACTTTTTAAATGAATTCAATTATTTAGACGTAAATGCATTTCAGCCTAAAATGCGAGTTGGGATTAATTTTCCCTTTACCACTTTAGTACCCCCAAATGGGAAGCAGTATATACATTTTTTTTTTAAATATAATTATCCACTGACACATGTTTCGTCGTCTAATACTCATCACCGTAGCTGAATCTTAGTGTAGTTCGCTCTGCGTAATTCAGACTGGAGAATATCTTCGAATTATTTTCATACATAAATACATATATACAGAAATACACATACATGCATACATACCTACATACATATGCGTGTCTGTATACTTTTTTATAGTCGGCGAACTTTAATTCGGACAACTGTCTACACTACGTTCCGATTTAGAGAATATAAGTTATTCGGAATCTAGCTGACAACTGAGCAGAATTTACAAATTGTGCAACATATATTGTAGTTTACATTTGAGAAATGTATAATTTACATGTGATAACTGAATTATTTCACGAAATGGACCTACCAACTGGCCATATCGTTTGTCAATTTTATTTTATTTTCCTTTGAGATATGTAAACTCCCACGCACACGTTAGACAATAGACTACTTGCAAGGCAGCATATGATTAGTGATAGTCGAAATACTGTCTAAATTAATACGACGTATTTGTGAACATTGAATCTCAGTAATACTCTGTATACGCACAGAACTCCGGAGTAATGAATCTGAAAGACAGAAACTTATCTTCGGAAAAAAAACGGGCATATGCATATTAAACATTTATTTCTGTAATTCATTTTAATTAAAAGTTCGTCGCTTTCATATAAACACTTGTTCTATACATATGAATACAGAAACATTTATTCATGTGTATGTATTTAGATATATATTCCATTCATTAAGTGGGTATGTATGTACCCATATATCTAAATACATACAGTGGGTATGTATGTGTGCATATGTATTCTTACAGAGACTCGTCTTTGCGTTGAAATGCATTTTTAATTACGCAACCAATCATTTCTTCGCGTTTTTGAAATGTTTCCATGTTTCAAAGAATATCCGGGCAACCGAAAGCATTTATTGATCACGAGGATATTTTAATCTGGCTGTCATCCGGTTCCTTCAAGCAAGAAAAACAAAATGGCGTCTCATGGATGGATATTTATTAATAGTAACGAGCAACGAATTAGAAGACACAAAATGAACAATTCGAAACGCAACTGAACCAAAATATAATTGGCGGCGATTAATTGATTTGTTAGTTGATGTTATTTTGCCGGTTATATTTGGAGATTTTATTTTAAGTCAGCCGAAGTGTGGTTCGCTCTGCGTAATTTCAGACTAGAGAATATCTTGGATTTTTTTTTTTTTTTTTTACTTCATATATTCTCTATTTATGCAACCGATCTATTCATATTTCTTACTAGTTGAGTCTTCTCCAAAGCCGAATGGCCCTTAATTATGTAAAATAATCTAATAAAAATACATACTACTTGCACGCCGCCCGGCGTTGCCCAGTCGTAAAATACGCATAAAATATTATATTTAAATAATGCAGAATTCTTATTTATCATAAACAGAAATACAGTTGGTATTAAACGTAACTTTATATTGCTTTAAAGAAATGTAGTAAAAAGATAAACGAAAAAAAAAACAACTTAAGCAATGCATGCGAGTATTGCTTGTTTCTATACAGTACACACCTTGTAACAAAAATAACAAATACTCGAGCTGAGATAGAAACTAAACGTTAAGGCAGTGAGTTAAGTACAATAGCTATTAAGCCAGCTTGACATCTTCTTTAAAACAGTTTTCAAACCTACTTATTCATTACATAGTGAAACTGTCATGTGAGCGATTCACGCATGTGCATTCGTTAAACAGTTGAGAATTAGATAAATGTCCGATGACAACCGCGTTAAAGTTTTTTTTTTTTTTAATTTTGACAATTTTAGCAGAAATTTATCTCGAGGAAAACCAATAAAAAATATCCATATGTCTGAATACCCTATAGACAAAATTTCAAATCTATAAAGTAAAATTTCGTTAAGTATATAGGCCAGGAGGTCTTCTCGCGCATACACATTCTCATAGATATATATAGATAAAGATATAACGTGTTTCTTATATTTCCTGAAACAATAAATGCGTTGTAATTATTTGGCTTAATTTATGCTTCTAGATAGTAAAACGCGCCCGCATATGACGGCTTTTCTTTTGGGAATTCATCAGGAGAACCCTGTATGCATAAAGAGAATATCAGGTTATCGAGAGGAAGGCACCGAAACAGTATGTTAGGCCGACTTTATATAATAGTCGAAATTAAATATTCCATAAGTAAAAACATTGAAAAAAAGACAAAAAAAAAACAAACAAATGAAGCGCGCATGGTCCTATTGAGTGGACGAGGCATAAAAATGAGTTCAGCATTTCTCCCCCACCCCATTTAGCCTCCAAAGTTCCCAGGGGACGTCAAATCCTTGGGAAAATGAACAAACTGTGCTGGTGTAGGCCTTCACATACATAAATTTGAGTTATGTACAATGTAAAAAAGAAATAAAAAATAAGCTCATAATTTTCTCTAACCCCCCCCCCCACCATTTAGCCCCCCAAAGTCCCCAAGGCCTTTACATATTTACATTTGAGTTCAGCACCATGCAAAACTGCTAAATATACATACACAGAACATTTTGGGTAAATATGGTAAAATAGTAAAAAAAAAATGGAGTGTTTTTATTAGCCTTGAGAAAACCCCTTCGGCAAACCCAAGACTTATCGCCAAGTATAGACAAAAAAATTATATAGGAATCAGTTAGTTACAAATGTCAAGACAATTTTATGAAACAGCAAGGTATCAAGATTTTTTTTTTTTAATAAGCACAAACGCGTCAATTTTAGCCATTTTAAACCGGAGGGATCCCCTAGGGAGGCAACCGAAGTTTTCCGGAAATCCGTTCTGTTATTTTTACTCATATCATGTTTAATGTTTATGCAAAATTTCCAAGGGGTAATTATTGAGAAAAGTGCGAACTAAATAAAATCCAAATGTAAAACTTCAAGAAAGTTAAAAGAATTTCCATTTGTACAAGTAAAATCAAAAGAAATCCCGTAATTGGAAGAAGATGGTCCATAATAATCCAAAGGCAGAAATTCATGGAATAATTCACAAAAATGTGTACAAGGAAAAAATAATATTAATAAAAGAAAAATAAGATGTGCTTTTCACTCTACTTTCGAGACACAACTATTTTGTACAAATGGAAATTCTTTTAACTTTCTTGAAGTTTTACATTTGGATTTTACCGTCACTGGATTTTTTATATTCCACCAGACTATCCATTCATGTGTAATCACCTTTTTCTTTACCACATTCCCTCTGCTTAACTTATTTTGATTTCAAGTAAGATCTAATGTTGTTTCATCAAATGCTTCTGCATGCAAAATCCGATCCCGCTTTTCGCTAATTCCTACACTCTGATGATAAGGAGAGTATGTCTTCGAAACTCCGCGGATTAAGGACTATCCATTTATCTAGTGTTTCCTTTTCAGATTAAATATGTTTTTAACTCATTTCAAAGTGTTTTTTGACATATTTTATTAACTGTTTGCTCATATATATATATATATATATATATATATATATATATATATATATATATATATATATATATATATATAGTATCAAGGTTTGTGCTTTTGTGCTGTGTGTAGTTTTATTGTTCTGTTTATGGGCACACGTGCGTTTCCATCGACGATCGCCAGGGAGAAAATCATGATACGGCCATAAGAAGATCAGTTAGACGCCTCGATCCACGGTACATACAACGTTTGGGGTCGGCGGTATCTCGATGTGGAAACAACTATATGATGTTATTTCAGAAGTCAAACAAAAACATTATTTTTTAATCACAAAACAACATTAACCACGATGAAAAATATCTGAATATACCATCATTTGAAATGTAAGCACTATTACGAAAATGGCCGAATTTGGAAGTAAATAAGGAAACAGGGTTGATCTACCGTGAAACAATAAAACAAACGGAATTCATTTTATAAATTATTAGCAGAATATTTAAATGAAGAATTTATTTTAAGATGCTTAATGGTTTCGATAATCTGTATTCGAATTCAGTAACATGAAGAATACTTAAACCACGACCAATATCTTCAGACACACTGATCTGGTACCAACAAACCGCTTATCAAAATCCTAACCCCAGTGTCGATAAAGCTTTATATGTTTATCCTGTTGAAATGCTTATTTGCATAAAATATCTTCAACAAATACATTTTGTTTTTACAAATAATCACCACTTAGCAACTGTTCACGCAAAATAGTGCCAACTTGGAATACAGCTTTTTCTTCGCGTTTTTTCAGAAAAATCAATCATTAAAAATAAGCAGTGAGGGGCAAATAAAGAGAAGCGAGAGTAACGGGAGGTGCCGATAACGCACCCACAATGAATTGTCCAGATGTGGAGATGATGCGTGGCATTAGTCATTTCTGGTTGCAAATTCTTACACGTGTCTATCCCACGTTTAAGTAAAAATATCTGTGTCACCACAATGCCACCTTCACTCCTGTGGTTTACCTACACAGGATGAACCCAAATTTAAAAAAAAAATATTTAGACTGATTAAAAATTTAAATATTTGCGAGATATACACGAAGAGTATATATTAAGGTATATATGACGCAGTCTCGTTATGTTGTTTTCAACAGACTGGTAGTTATGGAAAGAATCCCTCTAGTAGTAATTCGGTTTTACTACAGCCACATTAAAGGGGAGTATATATTATCTACTATGCACTACTATGCACAGTTTTTGGCATTGAATTTTTGACAGGAAAAATAAAACTCAAGACAAAAGTCTAGACGGGCAGCTTAGATAAAATAACGACAACGTAGAGAACAACTAACAGCTTTTCTTTTTTATTAGATACTAGCTGAGGTGCCCGGCGTTGCCTGGGTGTTTAGCTGGTGTAGCAAGTACCCCGGGGGGGGTCGAACAACGGTAGCAGAGGTGACGGGTGTGTTTCTGTAGGTTGTATAGTTAAGGAACCCTGAAAAAAAAAGTGGTAGTAGGCCGGCAGGATCAAACCCATAATGCGAAGGAGAAAAAAAGCTATACCCCCCCCAAAAAAAAACAAACATGTGACGTCTTAGTCGATGTCTCCATGGTCCGACCGAAAGTAAAGAGTAATTTAATTAACCGAAGTCAATTGAAAGGTGACGATGACTTGCTAAAATGTCGGCGAAAAAAATCGACCCCCTCCTTGTACAAAACAGCCGCGTTAAGGGTGAAGGAATTAATATTTTAGGCCAATCTTTCGATATTTGTCGTCCAAGACGTCGAGCTTCAAAACTATACCGATCTCGTTAGGATCCGTCGAGTTTGTCGAAAGTTTTAGCGATACATACATACATACATACAGACAGACAGACAGGTGAGATTTATATAATAGACTAGCAGGGCTACCCGGCGTTGCTCGGGACCGTATAAACAATGAAAAAACAAAAGCAGATATTGAACATATGTTTTATTCTTAGGGGAGAGGAATCTTTCATCTCAAGTTTTAGCGTTACAAACAAACATTTGTCTTTTATATATAGAGATAATGACAGGTTTTTTGGGGGCCCCCTCGAAGATAACTGATCAGTTGACCAACTTCTAGTGGTCCGTTTGACGTGAAATTTCGATATTTGTCATCCGGGTGATGGGGCTTTGATATGATACCAAATGTGTCAAATTTGGTTCCGTCTTTCAAAAGTTTTAGCGTTACAAACAAACATACATACATACATACACACAGACGTTTGGCTTTTATATATATAGATGGAGAGAAGCGAGAACATCAGATTTCACATCGAATTTGTATGCTGTTCAATGAGGAATGCATTCTCTAAGCAGAAACTACACGAATGTTCTCTATTTTAGAACGAATCTGTCTATTGGGACGTAAAAACATGTCTTTTTCTATACGTGATTGCACTTTGCTATGTTTTTCATAATAAATTTTGATTTGAGATTTCATTGTTTGTTTCTTAATAGCAGGCGTGTAAACTATTGCCATAAATGAAGTATTCTTTATAAACTTACATTATAACTGATATGCTACTGGGGGTTGTAAGTTCAATAATCCGTCTTCACGACACTCAAAATCTTATTTTCAATTGCTTCGGACTTGGCTTAGTCAAGGCTTACGGAACGGGAACATGTCACTCCTCTTGATATAATACAGAGTTCCGTGTTTAATTCTTTTTAGATTCCTGAGTCCGATAGAAATATTCCCGAGTTCGGCAACATATAACTGGAAAAGGTCTGAGATTATATCTAGCAAAACGTTACTTTGTTTTTAATGTAGGAGTCGTCTCCGTGAACTACTTTCGCTTTTCTCGTTCACATGACCCTATTCCGAATTTTTTAGAACGGACCGATATCAGGGTATTTTTTCCACCAAAACGATCATAAAAGATTTTTTTAAATATCATTAAGATATTTAAAACTGAAAAAAATCTTACACACAAATTAAATAAAAAACATTCTAATTTCGAAGTATTTAATCAACTAAAAATTCCATTTTTAACTGTATTGCACAATTTAAATTTATACTAGTAAATTACCTAATAATTTACTTAAGAAAATATTGTACAATCTGAATTTAACTTGAAAATACTAATAAAATAACTATTTAGATTTTGTAATAAAATAAAAAATATGGTATTTTTACTTTGTTGAAAAATAAGAGGAATTGTTTTGTTTTAGTTTAATTTTTTTTTCATTGTCCAATAATCTATATCAGTTTTAAATGGTAAAATTTAAACACATGTTAATTGCCGTTTTGATAATAAAAAACACAACTGATATAGGGCCACTGCTACGGATTTGGAGTAAAAGCATTTGAGGGAGAAAAAGTAAATGTTCTTGGAGACACCTCCTACAGAAGAACTCTTGCGTTTATAAAAACTAAAGACGTGAAAAATATTTCGAAAGAATATAACTACTTCATTTAATCGCATAAATTAAATATACGAAATTATAAATTTATGCGTTAAATTTAAGTATTTACTTCAACACTGTAGCTTAATCGCCATATATATTTATAACTTTGTATATATATGTGTGTGGGTATATATGTATACATGTGTGTATATATGTATATGTATATATATGCATATATGTGTGTGTATGTGTATATATATGTGTGTGTGTATCTATATATATATATATGTGTGTGTGTATCTATATATATATATGTGTGTGTGTGTATCTATCTCTCTCTCTCTCTCTCTCTCTCTCTCTCTCTATATATATATATATATATATATATATATATATATATATATATATATATATATATATATGGTTAGGTGTCAGTATTAGGCATTTAGAACTGTTTTAAACCTTCGCCGCACCTTTTAAATTATATTGTAAAAAAAGAAATCAATTTTCAAGTAAAACAAAAGTTATGAATTTTCGGGTATTCAATTCGTAAAAATGTCTAAGGAGATGAGCGACGCTTTTAATAACTAGTTTCTATATTAATACCGTCCCTTAAGCGAGTGCTGTCGCGAAAAGAGAAGTAACTCCTGAAACATATAGAATGAAACAGAGATAAGCAGAGGTATTTCTTTGAAAGAAGACGAGTGTCGTTTAATGTGATGACAAAAAAATTAGGTTGAATTACACCAAGAACAAATGAATTCATTGGAAACTTGGGGAAATCATGGATTATAGAGAAACTCTAACATGACATGTAATAGGGTTTAGCGTAAACATGGAAAAGTAAAAACAAGATATTCTAGCAAAAATATAATAACTTTATAACTTAAAATATTGCAGAATTAAGTTGTTTTTTATTCAATTTCTAACATTATATAATCAATTCTTAATGCTGCAATATTTTAAGTTCTAAATTTATTCTATTTTTACTACAGTATATTGTGTTTTTGTTTTCTAGTTTTTACAACTAGTCCTTTTGTTTTTCTAAGTTTATTCTCAACCATATTACTTTTCATGCTCGCATTTTCCTATGTAATATAATGTGTCGGTGTTAACTATGGTATATATTTAATCATTCTGTATATATATATTATTCATCGGACCACTGTTCTGATCTTAAGTGTGATTTTCACAACGTTTCGGTCGATGTAACGCCCAACCTTCTTCAGGTGTATCTTGTCGAACTCGGG
Source organism: Euprymna scolopes (assembly GCF_053919585.1). Classification (NCBI taxonomy): domain Eukaryota; kingdom Metazoa; phylum Mollusca; class Cephalopoda; order Sepiida; family Sepiolidae; genus Euprymna; species Euprymna scolopes. The sequence continues at coordinate 99,407,768 of NC_136501.1, read as the reverse complement.
AATGTGTCTGTCGAACTCGGGAATTTATTACATTTTTATTAGAATATCTGGTGATTTTCTTTTCCAGTTTTAACAACTAATCCTTTAATTTTCTCTTTTTAAGCTTGACCATATTACTTGTCATGCTCTCGTCTTTCTATAATACACACGCATTATATATATATATATATATATATATATATATATATATATATACAAACACACATTAAAAATGCTTTTTTTTCGTATTATTGCTGGCTCTATATGATAATCACCACCTGCTCCTTAATATTTTACAAGCACCACAATACATAAATACACAAAATTATTGACACATGTACGTGTTTCTGTAAATTGCATGTCAGGCGTGTAACTATAAAGTTCACTGAGTTTGCAGTTGATTTGCAACAGAGATAAACAATTAAGGCAGCACAAAATAAAATAAACAGAAAAAAAAACAATTTTAGCATTATCTAGACGCTCACTAAGTTTCAACTCAGAATTGTCTTCTCAATAAAGTTTCAATTCATTCGAGAGTTGAGATTGTAAACGAGATTTGCCGATAAGGATGCGAGAATGTAGAAAGAATGCTAGTACTGTCTGAAGAATTATCTGTTTAGTTCTGACTCACGACGCGCAAGATAAAAACGCACGCAGCTTTAGTAAGCCGAACGATGCTATAACAAGTGGCTTGTTTGTTTGAATTTGTTTTACGTTACAAAGAGGGTTTTTTTGATTTTTTTTTTACTTATTGACTTAATTTAAAATGACGCAAAAACGATATGAATACATGACATAATATGTTATCTTCAGATGCATATAAGTACGTACACGCACACGGACGTATGCATTTATGTACGTGTGGTACATCTTCATTCAGAATAGTAAACGATCTACAGCACAGACATATGTATGTATGTGTGTTGTGTATCGTATAATGTAAGGAAGAAAAATACAACACGATATTAAAAAAAAGTAAACGTAATTAAACAATCATTTTCGTATATTACCAGAAGTCAAATACTAACGACTTTAATACGTTCCCGAAGTTGTGTATAAAATTTTAAACTTCTAAAACGGTGGTACACTAGTTAAAGTAGTAAATGTTTGAATTCCTGAAGCATACACAAATAGTCATGGTTTAAGTTGGTTTTCCTATATAGTGCATATACACATACATGGTGACTCCCCCCCCAAAAAAAAGGGCATTCAATTGTTTTTTTCTGAGCATTTTACACTCAACGGAGAAAAAAAAAGGCCAAAGATCGTAGTGTTTTAATGTGATGTTTTGAATATAATAAACTAGTTATGACCAAATTTTCATTTCATTCGGGAAAAAACACTAAGAAACGGGGCCTAATTAGAGTTGGGGCCCTTCCTTTTGGGGCAGCCTGTATATATATTTATAAAATATATTTTAGTCATCGACATACAGACCTGTTTCGTTGTATCACAACTCATCAGTGCCGCTAGACTAACACCTCTCCCAAGCCGAGGATCGAACCTAGAACCGTCGTGATGACAGTCGGCAGTCCTACCCCCATGACTACGGAATCGGTGGCCGAAATTAACCTATCCGAACGATTATTTAAATAAACATTCGTCCGCTACTCGTAGAGGGCTCAAACGTTTGTTTGTAAACAAATCGCGAGCTTCGCATTATTTCAGCTAAATTAAGCAGCGAGTAAGATAATTTACAAGAGTGCTCTACCAAAGAGGGGAGCTTTATAAAATATATTTTAGTCATCGACATACAGACCTGTTTCGTTGTATCACAACTCATCAGTGCCGCTAGACTAACACCTCTCCCAAGCCGAGGATCGAACCTAGAACCGTCGTGATGACAGTCGGCAGTCCTACCCCCATGACTACGGAATCGGTGGCCGAAATTAACCTATCCGAACGATTATTTAAATAAACATTCGTCCGCTACTCGTAGAGGGCTCAAACGTTTGTTTGTAAACAAATCGCGAGCTTCGCATTATTTCAGCTAAATTAAGCAGCGAGTAAGATAATTTACAAGAGTGCTCTACCAAAGAGGGGAGCTTTATAAAATATATTTTAGTCATCGACATACAGACCTGTTTCGTTGTATCACAACTCATCAGTGCCGCTAGACTAACACCTCTCCCAAGCCGAGGATCGAACCTAGAACCGTCGTGATGACAGTCGGCAGTCCTACCCCCATGACTACGGAATCGGTGGCCGAAATTAACCTATCCGAACGATTATTTAAATAAACATTCGTCCGCTACTCGTAGAGGGCTCAAACGTTTGTTTGTAAACAAATCGCGAGCTTCGCATTATTTCAGCTAAATTAAGCAGCGAGTAAGATAATTTACAAGAGTGCTCTACCAAAGAGGGGAGCTTTATAAAATATATTTTAGTCATCGACATACAGACCTGTTTCGTTGTATCACAACTCATCAGTGCCGCTAGACTAACACCTCTCCCAAGCCGAGGATCGAACCTAGAACCGTCGTGATGACAGTCGGCAGTCCTACCCCCATGACTACGGAATCGGTGGCTGAAATTAACCTATCCGAACGATTATTTAAATAAACATTCGTCCGCTACTCGTAGAGGGCTCAAACGTTTGTTTGTAAACAAATCGCGAGCTTCGCATTATTTCAGCTAAATTAAGCAGCGAGTAAGATAATTTACAAGAGTGCTCTACCAAAGAGGGGAGCTTTATAAAATATATTTTAGTCATCGACATACAGACGTGTTTCGTTGTATCACAACTCATCAGTGCCGCTAGACTAACACCTCTCCCAAGCCGAGGATCGAACCTAGAACCGTCGTGATGACAGTCGGCAGTCCTACCCCCATGACTACGGAATCGGTGGCCGAAATTAACCTATCCGAACGATTATTTAAATAAACATTCGTCCGCTACTCGTAGAGGGCTCAAACGTTTGTTTGTAAACAAATCGCGAGCTTCGCATTATTTCAGCTAAATTAAGCAGCGAGTAAGATAATTTACAAGAGTGCTCTACCAAAGAGGGGAGCTTTATAAAATATATTTTAGTCATCGACATTAGCATGGGTGCCCGGCGTTAACCGGGTATTTGGTGGTGTATGTTGAGCAAAAAAAAAGCGGTCAATTTTTTAAACATTATGCCCCCTTAGAATTTATTGTTTTGGGCTCAAATCAAGTTATTAAGTTAAATCCATGTCGAAGGAACTTATATCTAAAATTATAAGTGTGTAGGCCCAAAATTGTTGCAGGAGTTTGGTAGAGTTCTCAAAGGTAAAATTGTTGAACTTTGACCCTCTAAT
>NC_136501.1:99394507-99399507 GCF_053919585.1 Euprymna scolopes | reverse complement strand
ATACATTTATTTAAAAAATACTTAAGTTTAACACGTTTCGTGTTATTACGGAACGAAAAAATAGGAAAGAAAACACTTACGTATTATCAAAGAAAACAACTATTTTATTCCGAAGAATTAATTTAGTTTAAACAATTCTTGTGTTATTGCGAAAAAAAAAGAAAAGAAAACACAGTACTTAGTTATTTTGGTACCGCGCTGAAATAATAACCTTATTATTTCAAAAACTATTTTGAACATGAGGTGGGTTGCTATTAAATATTCTGTGGTTCCACTAAATATTTTAACAAGAAAAAAAATGTCTTGAAACTTAATTTAACCTGAAAAAAAAACCTGTTTAAAAACAGCGCGGTACAAAAATACAATACGTGTTTTCGGAACTAATGTATTATTTGATAATATGAGAATTTTATTCTTTAAAAATCATTTGGGGGGCACTTATCCACTATGCGGATGGTGGCTATTGTTAAGGGGTGATAAGTCCAATTTTTTCTTGGTCAAATAACGCGGCAAGTAAGTAACAAACAATACTTTTCTTCCGAACAAAAAATATTTGAAAACCAAAAAATGTATTCTATTAAAATATATTAATATATAATTGTAAAAATATTTATTTTAAAGTCTGTATAAAAAACATACTTTTCATGAAACAATTTTTTTTATGAAAGCAACATTTAGATATTTTCTTCTATTAGAGATGCGAACTATTAGAAAAAATGCATACTTTATTCATCTAATTAAAGAAATCATTATTTTTTTGTTTTTACTTGTCAGAAAGTGTCCGTACCAGTTTAAATCATTATCTTCATTAAATAGTTTGTGAAATATCCGTCGTTGAGTTTTTTTTCACGGAAAACAATGTATCTCTGTATGTCTCATAATACGATTTGAGCACATTCACATGTTTTTTTGTACTACTATTATTGTTTTACTGCCTTTAAAGTCTTGATATTTGTTGGTGCTATTTTCCTAATGCAAGTTTCCCTATATCGACATAATAGGATACAAATCTGGCGACTTACGTAAGGATTGTCTTGTAGATCCAGCAGTATGTTTAGGATAATAGTCCTGTTAAGTAATCAGCACACGTTTATCAAAGGGACCCCCTACTTTTTCTTGCAACATTTCCTTGTAATTTACCCAATCATCCTACTCTCTATTACTGAATGTTTTTGTTTTTACCGTAAACAGCAGTAGATTATGATACTGACGCCATCAAATTTTGCAGTAGGCTGAGTATTTCCTTAGTCAAGCGGGTTTAGGTCGCGGGAGAAGCGAGGTCAAGGAGAGAGAATACCAACTCGTAGCACTCGTTCTGAAACCAAACCTGGGTCTCTTTGGACTTGTGGGCCGGCGCCGAGTCCTGCTGCCTTACACAGGGTCTGCCACCGGTCACCTGATTACACTAGAGGTGCATCAAGTCAAAATTGGTGTTGATTTTCAAGTTTACATCGAAGATGTGATGTTGTATGATGAGTTTCTCACTTAAAACCACAGCTAAGACCATAACATAAAGTTTGTTTTCATCACTATGTGTACGCCCCTCAAACGTTAAACCCTCCGGATTTGCATTTTGAAGGTGCTGGCTATTGTTCTGTTGTTATTCTTGAATCGATCGAGAGTAGGAGTTGTACAGCGGCGCATCTCCAATCTCGGTCGTTGAACCTTGTGTCACTTTCAGACCCGATAGAAGGATTTTGTCGCTCTTAGAATTTGAACATACAGGCCAAGTAGTAGACGCTTTTCAACAAAAACGCGGTTTTCATCAAACGTAAATGGAATCATGCCATCTATTCTGGTGGAACAATTTTATCAGTTCACTCTGTAATTTGAATTTCGTTTTTCATAATCCAAATATGGTTGACAACATTTTACGTAAAAATTCAGCTTAGTAGGGATATGAAAACAGCATATTCTTTTCATTGTTTTCACTCTCGAGGATATATCCGCCACAGTTAGTCAACCGAGAATCACATCACCCTATATTTACCGAATGTGTCACTTTTATTTATAGTTATTTTTTTTACATCGTTCATTTCTGTATTACGTTTAAGTTATTTTACACCCCACTCTTCCCATGTTAAATAATAATTTTGAATAATAACGTTAATATTTCAGCGTCCCAATTGTTCTTTTTTTTCGCGTTTAAATTATCAAAATAAACAATTTTAAACAATGTCTGCTTTTTTTTTTTTTACATCGTTCATTTCTGTATTACGTTTAAGTTATTTTATCCCCACTCTTCCCATGTTAAATAATAATTTCGAAATAACAGATCCACTGCTTTGTAAATGTCTTAAAAATTCCAAAGTAAACCTTGAAAATATCTGGTTTAGACTCTCGGTAGGCGGAGGGTGATAGATCGCACCACCTCTCCTGCACCTGCGTTGACTTCGACCGCATTAGCCCCCTTTTAACTTTATTTGCAACAAGTAGAGAAGGACCCTGGTAACTGATAAAACTTAGCCCTCATTGTCACTCGCCAAGACCTGCATCTTCAGAGGTGTTTCAATATTTCTAATAAGCCTGATCAAGCACAGTCGAGATATTCAATTTATAAACGATGCTACTAGAATCTGACGATTCGAATTAATTCACGTTTTGCTGCCAACCAATCAGAAACCAGAATTGATCCATAAATATTAAACCTTTATGAAGAACAACTAACCATCGGAAACTTCTGTGTACTGCGAAACAAGCATATAAGATATTAACGGATACACACTCGAGAACCAAAACAATGCAAAGAATATGCTCTTGTCTTAGCCCTAGTTATTAGTAATAATAAGGTTAGACATTTTTTATTTCTTATAGTGGATATTAGTTTTACACATGATATAAGTATATTTAATGCATTTGTATATTGAATATGTGAGAGATATGTGTTTGAGAAATGGATAAGAAATTCCTATGCAAAAAGATACCAAATGAATTTCACCAAACTAATTCGAAGATAACCCTTTGCCTACTTCTTCATACTGTATTACGTCTTGCTAGTTTTTATTTTTATGTTTTTTTTTTTAAATCGAAATGTCAAATAACTAAGCGCCGCCTAATCTTTTCCTTATCTCAACAATTCTTCTCGGAGTTCCTTTCTTTATTTTATTTTCTTTCGGTTCCTATTCCTCCTCTAATTAAGTAAGTTAGGCACTGAGTGATCCCAATGACTTTCCTGTTCACCGTCTTATCAGCCTCGTCTCTCTTTAGCAAGATCAACACATACCTGATCTTAAACAAGTCCCTGGTGTGTTCCTCTCCGATAGCTTACGGATAAACAAGAGGGTATCACGTCTTTCATTAAGAAACCTCGTAAAAAATAATCTACGAGCGCAAAAAGCAAAAAAATTCCAGGTTCGTTCGATTAAAAAAAAACAAGCATTAAAGCCATAAACAAGAAAGAAAAGAAAAGAACAGACACAATTGCGTGGGGAAAGCAAAATACTAAAAACTCCGCAGATGATTTATTTTTTGGAACCTGCAGTCAATTGTTACATGAGATGGTGGTAGAACTAGTCCACTAAAACAACACTTATATTTGGACCACTGAAAACAAGACGGGAACACGAACTAAAACAAGATTACAGAAAATCATAACGGCTAACAAGCAGTAAAAGAAATTGTCGGGATTATTTCACCAACAAAAAGGGGGGATGTAAGAAAAGGCAGTAAGAAACGGTGACGTTGCTTACAAGCAGTCTTTTCTTTCCTTGTAAAGGTAACAATTAACAGGTAACGTTTGCCGAACAACAGTAGCGAGGTAATCAGTCTAAGAGACGCCAACCGAGTAGCAAGCTAGGTAACTAGCTTCTTAACTAATCACTAACCCGTAGTGAGACAACTTCTTTTATACATACTAACTCTCACTGGCGAGAATTCCAACGTGATTTCCAACGAGATTAGAATGTCTATTTAACTTAGTAGAAATAGACACTCAGTTTCTCCGTAACGGCAAACAGCGGTTCAGTTTTTTTGTTCTCTCCGACCCACTCCCGGTAAGTCAAATCAATTTCAATTCTTACAAAATCTCAAATTGTACGTTTGACAATTATTTACTTCCAAAACAGAAATTCTTTACGATTTTTTATTTTCTTGAAATCTTTTAAAATTATATTAGACTATCCGTAACCCGTCGGGTCAGTATGTTATATTAGCTATGGAATTCATGTATGAGCGTGACACTTGTGACGTAAAGAAAACAGGGTTTTTTTACATAACAGAATTATTTCTATGAAAGTATATTAAAATGAAAAGAGAATATCGATAGATTTCTATGAGTCGTTCTGTTTATTATAATTGATTATTTTTTAAAACAAACATTTACATTTACTGAATTATAAGATATATCTGCTATTTTTTTTACATCGTTCATTTCTGTATTACGTTTAAGTTATTTTACACCCCACTCTTCCAGTGTTAAATAATAATTTCGAAATAATAACAGATCCACTGCTTTGTAAATGTCTTAAAAATTTCAAAGTAAACCTTGAAAATATCTGCTCAGACTCTCGGTAGGCGGAGGGTGATAGATTGCAACACCTGCCCTGCAGCTGCGTTGACTTCGACCGCATTAGCCCCCTTTTAACTTTATTTGCAACAAGTAGAGAAGGACCCTGGTGATTGGTAAAACTTAGACCTCATTGTCACTCGCCAAGACCTGCATCTTCAGAGGTGTTCCAATATTTCTAATAAGCCTAATCAAACACAGTCGAGATATTCCATTTATAAACGATGCTACTAGAATCTGACGATTCGAATTAATTCACGTTTTGCTGCCAACCAATCAGAAACCAGAATTGCTCCATAAATAGTAACCCTTTATGAAGAACAACTAACCATCGGAAACTGTTCTGTGTACTGCGGAACAGTCACTTCCAGGATTTGTGTATAACAATTAACCATCAGAAACTGTTCTGAAAATAAACATGGCTTACACTTCTACTCCAGCCTTTACTTCATAGCCACAGCAGACGCTGCAGTACACTACAAAAATGCATGACGAC
>NC_136501.1:99274507-99389507 GCF_053919585.1 Euprymna scolopes | reverse complement strand
GATTTGATTCGACTAACAATAAAATAAGAGGGGGAAGATTTGATTGCCCTAATCCTAAAATAAGGGGAAGATTTGATTCCTCTTACTCTAAAATAAGAATGGAAAGATTTGATTCCTCTAACCCTGAAATAAGTCGGGAAAGATCGGATTCCTCTAACCCTGAAATAAGAAGGAGAAGATTTGATTGCTCTAACCCTGAAATAAGAAGGGGAAGATTTGATTCGCCTAACCTTAAAATAAGGGGAAGATTTGACTCCTCTAACCCTGAAATAAGAAGGGGAAGATTTGATTCCTCTACCCCTAAAATAAGAAGAGGAAGATTTGATTCGCCTAAACTTAAAATAAGAAGAGGAAGATTTGACTCCTCTAACCCTAAAATAATGGGAAATATTTGATTCCTCTAACCCTGAAATAAGTAGGGAAAGATTGGGTTCCTCTAACCCTGAAATAAGAAGGGGAATATTTGATTCCTCTAACCCTGAAATAAGAAGGGGAAGATTTGATTCCTCTAACCCTGAAATAAGAAGGGGAAGATTTGATTCGCCTAACCTTTAAATAAGGGGAAGATTTGACGCCTCTAACCCTGAAATAAGAAGAGGAAGATTTGACGCCTCTAACCCTGAAATAAGAAGAGGAAGATTTGATTCCTCTAACCCTGAAATAAGAAGGGGAAGATTTGATTCGCCTAACCTTAAAATAAGGGGAAGATTTGACTCCTCTAACCCTGAAATAAGAAGGGGAAGATTTGATTCCTCTAACCCTAAAATAAGAAGAGGAATATATTATTCGCCTAACCTTAAAATAAGAAGGGGAGGATTTGACTCCTCTAACCCTAAAATAATGGGAAATATTTGATTCCTCTAACCCTAAAATAAGAAGAGGAAGATTTTCACAACAAAAGGAAAAGCAGGACTACTTTTTCTTCCTTAGTCTGAATGTTGACTATGAATCCCCTAAGAATTGAGCAGTAGAAAATGTGGTAGAGCTACTTTTAACAAATAAAATGCGTGTAATATCCCGTGAAGAAAAGCGATGGCCGACTTGATAGATACTGACATAGAAAAAAGGCAGTTATCTATTACGGATTTCGACCACTATTAAGAACCAATATACAGAGAGCATCCCTAACTTCGAAAAGTTCTGTTATATCTTCTTATTTGTCTAATGGACCATTTTTCGTAATTGTTGGAAATAATACGATTTAGGCAAGTAAATATGTAGTGCATGTCTTTTTTTACGGTTAATGATTTTTCGGGAATCCGCCAGTAACTGCAAGTTATCGGAACAAACCAGCACTAATCGCCAGTAACCAACTGTACCGACAATTAAAGACTTAGGCTTCTAATAGCTATTACTGGAAAACAATGCCAGACGGTCGAAGCCAGATCATTTCATATTGGCCACGGCCGCCAGTGTTCGCTATGTTTTAGGGACGGCTATGGCCACCAACAAGAACCGTAGCTTAATTTTTTTTTGTCTAAGAGAATAGTCCTTTGAATCTGTTTTGGATCTGTACCATGCTTCCAGCGAGCATCGCCGGTTAACTGGCCCTGCTAGTAATTTGTTTACAAAAATTATTCAGAAAAAGACAAAATGTGTTGTGCATTGAATTGTTATTTAAAGGATCTAAGTTTTTAACCAATTCTTTTTAGCTTTAAAAAGTAAAAAAAAAAAAAAAAAAAAAGGATTGTGCTAAAATTTGTTTTAAATTCTGTTGTTATTTTATTTTAGTTTTTAATCATTTTATTTATGTGTTTGGAAAATTTACAACTGGGGAATTTCCATGTTCTTTGTTAGTTAATCATTATTTATCTGTTAATCTACCCATCTCGTGAAATGGAATTTTGTGAAATCAGTTTTTGCGGTTCCCAGATGTTTTGTAGACATTGTATTACACATAATACATCATACAATATATTTTCTATTATATTTACTTATTGTAAATGTATACATGAAAAAATGTGAATTTTTCAATCACACTGTTGGATATACATAACATTACTATTATACTATTATACTTGTAGGCTAACACACGTGCAATAAACGGATTGAGACGTACATTTCTCTTCAACTCCGAGGCATTACATCCTCCTGAACATCAAAATAAAGAAAAAAAACTACGTACCGGAATACCTACCCTAATGAAACTAGTTATAGCAAAATATATCGGACTTACAAGACTCAAAGTAAATAAAATGATTTTATCATCATATCTGACCCTTTCAAGCTTTCACGTTCCTCATTTGAATTATATTATATATATCTATGTATTTATATATTATATAGTGCATATATATATATATGCACTATATAATATATAAATACACATATTTCATATTGTATGATATTTTCTCATTAAAAAAAACACAAACACGGACAATAATATATATATATATATGTGTGTGTGTGTGTGTGTGTGTGTGTGTATTTCTTGTACGTGTGTGTTGGAAGGTTCCCCGCTATTATGTAAATCAGGTGTGCAATTTTACTAGACCCACAATATGTATATTTCTATTATATTACCTTATTGTAAAAGTGTACACGACAGAGCTTAATGTGATTTTTTTCAATCACACTGTATAATATATACAGCAATACTAATGTATGTGCGTGTGTTTTGAAGATACCATAATGCGACTTCTGAAAGGAAGTCTAACTTTATAGCTTTCCGTTCGAAGCAAATCATAACATGCGAGAACATAAAAACAATACGTTTTTTTTTCATTTCCCAACTGATGGTTGATTGTCACCGTGTTCTACTTTTTTACTCTGTTTTACTAACAAAACCAGGATTGCATCAAAAGACCCAATTACAGATAATACTACTTTACAACGCGAAACTAATATCAGACAATCTAAAAAGAAAAAAAAATACGGTTTTCGATATTAAGAAAGAAAATATTCGGTGATAGCAAAATAGGAATCGCTACTGTGCATTTCGACGTAAGATCAGGCCAACACAAAGCTGAATATATAATTAAGATATGCCTCGATATTATTTTCATCTGGATTTTCCTCGAATTTTTGTTTACTTTTTTTATTTATTTATTTTTTGTTCCAGCGTATCGGTTTGCTCATTTTGTGTTAAGGATTTTTTCTGGCTTTTGTATCTATAGACAATTATAATAACTAGCAGAGAACAGGAAAATTCTACCAACATTAAAACATATTTAATCAAAGCATTTTTTTTTGGAGAGCGCAAATAGAAAAACCATTAACACGCAGATTATGCTAGTTTATTACTATTTCTATGAAATACTGATCATAGTATTGAAATGCCCAAAAATGAGGTAACTATTATGTACGAACAAATATGCATAAAGTAATGATGGTAGCAATTCGTTCTCGAATATTGCCATTACTTGATATCGCATTACAAAAATTGAAACATGAAGACGGATCAGTGATAAGCCGCACGAAAGTGGCTTTTAATTCCAGTCAAACTCTGGCATTCTTTGACACACATGGCACAGATATGAACCCCACTTGGTGCACGTGCTTTATAGTCACTTCTATGAGTATCCATATGTCGTTTAACACCGCCTTCTGTCTTGCACGTCCATCCACAGTTAACATGAGTTTGATCCGGAAACAGAAGACGTTTGTCGTCCAGCTCTGCTCCAGCATAGTTTTCCACACGCCTCACATTCCAGACCAATTTGGCGCCCAAGCTCATCAACTGCTTCTTGCACGTTCCCTTTCCGAATATCGCGCGTCAGCTGTTCATACTGGGTTCGACCAGCCTCAGCATCGCCCAAACTTCCCAGCAAGGCCCTTCTCCACTCTCCTCGATCAAAAACTCCCCCAGGTGTTCTCATCCATCTCACATTTTTTCAAGGTAGACATCAAACAATCCTTCAACATCAGTTTAGGCTTTTGAGCCAGACGCCTTCCCTTGGCAAGCTCGCCATAAAGGAGTTGTTTGGGAAGTCGACTGTCTGACATCCTTATCACATGACCACTCCAGCTCAGTATATGTTAACAAACTAATACATAGTTAAATACACACTCTAACATATATAATGAAATAATAACATTAGGAAGAAGAATTAAGGAAAAGTAAGAGGAAAGAGAGAGAGAGAGAGGCAGAGAGAGAGAGAGAGAGAATAAGGACGCCCAGAAAGCCATCTATGTATATGTGCTACAATGGTAAAAACATAGAAACTCTTCCAGGCAGGAAGACTGGATGTTATTATATTTGAAAAACAAGAAAGGCAATACCACATTTTTTTTTACTCTCCCGTCCCAGCAGACAACGTGGTTAAAAGTAAAGGAGACAGAAAATACAAAACAATCAACGACAGAGAAAAATAAGTAAAATACCAGTAATTGAATGGGGCACAAAGATCATTCCCCAATAACTGTAGAAAATGACGACGAAAAATGTGAATCAAAAGAAAGACTAAGCCTCTAGAGCAAGCGGCATAAAACAGCCTGGGTTCAGCAATATACCATAAAAGCGATGAAATCTAACCTGCAACAGAAAAGCAATAGAAATAAAACCACCAAAGACGAATAAAACTGCAGCAGTAAAATAAAAAAGAAATATTAATGAATATAGAATAGAAATTCATATAGGTATATTATTAAAATAGAACCAGTGTCTACTATTACCACACTAATCTGCTATGAAATGCCAAGTAAAATTGAAAGACACGATAGAGAGGATGCTAATCGTACTTACCTAAAATAGTGCAAAGAGGTATGGTGCACTGTTGTGACCATTCAAATCAAAGTGAAGTCCAAAATCTTGCTGCCAGCGAAATAGCAATGGTAAGCAGCTAATTTGATGACCGCAAACCTTTTTGCAACGTGCATGGAATCTGGGTAGACTTGCTCTCGGTCAGATATTTTGCAATCGTTTAGAAATAACTACGATATATTTCTCAAAACTGTAGAGTGGTAGAGAAACCGATTACGGTTATAACTTTACAAAATGAAATATTACTTTTTTATTTAATTATTCAATAGTATCACAATCAGTATGGACCCGACAATTGGAAGAACAATTGTATTTATGAGACCAAAAAATATAAAATTGATAGCCCTTTGGGGACAGTGCTGTGGATAGAGATGGGGAATATCTACGATTCTGGGTGAGCGTAGAGCGTGGTGGTAGAGGTAGCGGTTTCGATCTTACTCAAAGCCGGTCAGAGGATTAGTTGAGCAAACCGTGGTGAGATGATAACAACTATTGAATGCAACAATTGCTGTGGACGTAGTTAGAGGATTCCACATACCTATCCCGTCTTGGTTAACCTGACGAAGGCCAGAGGAATAATCGGCCGAATCGTCCTGCAAACAACAACCAGAAGATGGGGATGATAGTCCAAATAATTAAATAAAAAAAATACAATTTACTCATCTCCAAAATAATTCCAAACTAATTCAATAAAATATTACTCGCTTTCACTTACAGCATTGTAATTATCGTTGTAGAGTAGATCCCTTAAAGCAGAGGCCACATCAATCACAGAAATATCAATGCCAAAACCAAGCAGTGAATCTCACAATAAATACAGAAATCCAGTTTATAATATGATGCGCATTTTTATGATACAATATAAACCAATAGAAATAAAACGTTGCAGAAATTCAAAAAAATATTAGAGAGATGCAAAATAAATAGATAAACGATAACGGTAAAAAAATCTGTGGGGATTTTATCGTTTATTTCACAAGCCGAAAATGTAATAACGAATAAAAATGGTTAATAATAAATATTGATTTATTCAAAAAATCGAATAAATCGAAATGAATTTTAATGTCAGAAAAATGCAAATCGAATTAAAAATGCAAATAGACAATTCTAATTAGAATAATTTCCTCGTGTAATGGTTGAAGGAGTATGTTTCATAAACATTCCCAGATGAGGAAACCAATAATAAACCCGAAAATCAAATTCTTACAATCAGAATAAGTTTGAATCAAAACCCGAAGAATTCTGTAAACGAGCTTTACATATAATACAAATATAACAACACATTTAGTAACAACTATAAATTCCATAAATTTTATATGCGTGAAATTATAATTATGTAAAAATAGGTAATATGGGCATATAAACATGTAGTCATCCATATAGAATCAAAGTCCCCAACAGCAAACTAGCAAAACATTTCGGATAAGACTGTCTTAGAAATTACAGATTCAGACAATTAGTCTACTACAGAAACGTCACAAAAGAGTAAACAAAATACACCCAGAACTTTCATTGCAATGAATTCGAAGAATAGGCTAACTAACGAAGTTCCAAGTATGCTGTGCGTGAACTTACTTAGGACTATATAGATATAGAAGGCTCTGTTGACTGTTTAAAAATAGATCAGCGTAGGATCATAACATTGCTCAAGATTACAGTATGGTAACAAATGCTTTTTTCACAAATAGAGCATTCTCACTAATTAAAACAAGCGCAAGTACAGCCTCAAACATAGAGAGTAGACCACTTGACGATAAGATGCGATACAATGGAATGGGTAAATACGCTTACTAGACGATCTATAAATGTTGAATATCGAACGAAGCAGAAATTCCTAGAAACATATACTCGAAAGATCCCTACAACTGATCTCTTACACATTACATAGTGATAAAGGCCATGGAGGAAAAAGACGCACTCTTAGAGGTTAGTGCACTCAATTATGTTCGATAAAATATAGCTGATAGAGAAAAGATAACGAAATGCCAGGCTATCATGTATGACATGAAATTAAACTAAAATCTTATACTCACTTTTAAGCAATTATATGAGAACGCGATTCATAAAATATAATTTAGATACTACCTAGTAAATATAACTGGTGGACCAAGTTCAATAAAGGTTCTAAAATTGCTGCTCAAGAGACAGTTAGAATCTTTAATAAAATCTCTAAGTTAACATATATAAGACAGCTAGTACATGTTTGGCACCAGATGGGATGCCCCATCCATAGCTTTAACAAAATAAGAAAATTGAAACGGAAAAGAATTTGCGTATAAACGCATCCATATATTTGTGTATACAAAGATTTGTAAAATATATCACACACAAACAGGCACACACATTATATATGTATTCGCATAAATACAATTGTTATGAATAGATGTATATGTCTGTATATATTCTAGACTTTTGAGACGGTTATAACAGACAAAACATATAACCTAGAATGGTTGTTTTGCCATATTGATGGTCAAACTTATTTAATTCTGTAGATATATCTTTACATTAAATACGAATCATTATTAATCCCTAAATTTGCATCGCACATATACAACACTATTTAGTACACAGAACATTATAAGAACTGGGGTTCATACAAAATTTAAGCAAGGTAAGTTACGAAAAAATGTCTAGAGTAAATGCGCCAATATAGTTATAAAATTGTTTTATTAATCTTAATCAAACTCTGTATTAAACGGGAAATATTATACTATGGTTCGTTGACATTTTGTAGAAAATTCTATACAAAATTTTGCGAGCTCACTCCAGTAATTTCCGGGAAATGTAGATCTGACAATGTGAAAGACGATTTCAATAACACACACAGACGTTCAGATTTATATATATGTATATATATATATAAGAGGCGGTAGCACTCTCTATATAGGGATGGCCCGTACACGCCTATATACGCCTACAAAACAAAACTATCCAAATCTCAACTGAAATCAACTTATAAGTTTCAAAAAGCACATATTCTTACAGAGAAGCGTCTTACGAATCCAGCGAGTGTCAGAACGTCGTTTAATATGTCAAAAGAAAGCAAAAAAAAGGTACATTTGTTCTTCTTTCTTCTTTTGCTTTCTTCTTATTTTTTGAGACGATGTATCTCGGTGTACGAACGGTCTCTGACAACAGTTCAAGCATCCATCGACTGCTCTTTACACGGAGAAGTGCAGTGACCCATCGCTTTTTAGCTAACTCCATAATTAAATAAGATTACGTGTAATAACAAGTTTTAAACACTATATACCCAATGTGGAAAGACCACTTCGAACACGGAACTTCTCTCAAAAGGGACAGCTCCAAATAATACACCGGATGCTCACAGGCGTTCCAGTTTGCCATTGGCCTATATTTCTTGGACGCTGAATATTTGAGGTGAACGTTAAGGTTTTTTCTTTAAACAGTAACCCACCAGCGTTAATGAAACCACGAAATCTTTATCTCAGTTGATCAAAATTGTTATAAGAGTAACCTATTAGCAAGTACGACGTCAAAAATCAATGTTATAAAAACAAATAATTCTTCAGATTTTGGACTGTAAAATATGTACAAAATGTCAATGCTGTGACCAGGATTCGAACCTAGGTTAGCACGGCCACAACGTGGGGTCCTAACCTCTAGACGATCACGGCTAACACTGACGTCTGTCGCTCTTGGCAGAAAGACACATGACTACTGTCAAACTATTGAAAAATAAGGAGGAAACTTAAAATTCTCACGCATGCGCAAAAATACACTATAGCAACCATTGTTAAATGCAGCTGAATCTCTTCGCTCGCTAAGAAA
Organism: Euprymna scolopes; assembly: GCF_053919585.1. Lineage (NCBI taxonomy): Eukaryota > Metazoa > Mollusca > Cephalopoda > Sepiida > Sepiolidae > Euprymna > Euprymna scolopes. The sequence continues at coordinate 99,381,010 of NC_136501.1, read as the reverse complement.
AGTAGATCAGACCAGTTCTTCTAAGAACTCACCAAACGCCAAAGAAAATAAGTTAAATTAACCGCAAAAGAAACTGCAAGAAAGTTATCTTCTAAGAACTCACTGGAAGCTGACCAAAAAGAATCAAAATCCAAGCCCTAGCCACAAAAATAACTAGATATTGTGGCTACTATACACAATCTACTAATAAAAACAAGTAAGTTTTCTAAAATAAACTACAATAAATTAACCAAGTAACTTCACACTGTCAGTGATTAGGACTTCATATAAAGATAACAACTACACCATTGGTGTATATACCGTTCCACACTTTAACTATTGGTGGCAGGGCAGTATCTCAATTCTACGAGAGTTGTCTTGCTATAAGATAAGTGATATTATAGTAAGATACACATAAGTGTTATATGTTTACATTTAATAAAAAATGCCAAAGTCAGCACGTAGTAAAAAAGCTCAGAGAAATATAGACTATGAAAAAAACAAAGTCAAGGTATTATCTGAGCAAAAAGAATACTATCAGAAAAATGCTGAAATAATAAAAATTAAGTATCATGCAAATCCTGAGGCAAAGAAGGTTGCCTCACGTGCTGACTAAAAAGCACGGTATAACAGGGATCCCGAGGGGAAAAACTGCCTCACGTGCTCTTTATAACAAAGAACCAGAAAAAAGAAGGCCGCCTCACGTGCTCTTTATCACAAAGAACCAGAAAAAAGAAGGATGTCTCACGTGCTCTTTATAACAAAGAACCAGAAAAAAAGAAGGCTGCCTCACGTGCTGACTCAAAAGCACGGTATAACATGGATCCCAAGGGGGAAAAAGCTGTCTCATGCACAAACTATTATAAATATAAATATCAAAAACTGTAAAATCTTTGCCAAAACGCCAAAGAATGAACCAAGAAACATTTAATAGTGAAGGTATGAACATTTTAGGATTTATAATACTCTAACTGTTTTATCAGAGAGGCGGTAGCACTCTCTATGTAATATAGAACCGATGGAGGACCAAGAGGCAACTCCTAAGGCCCAAAACCCAAAGACCTAAAACCCAGCAGGAAGCGACCTGCTACTAATGAGGGCGGCAATGAGCCGCCTCCTAAAAAAGACAATACTATCATGAATGTAAGTTTAAATATAAGACTGTAAGTAAAAATACTAATTAACAAGAATAAAAAAGCATTGGAAATGCAAAAGGATATAGGGATGGTATGCCAAAAAGTATACAAACAAGATAGCTATGAATGGCTAGGCACATGGAAATAGAATTGCATCCAAAGTATAGCCCTATAGCTTTTCACAACCGTAATGATGGCACGGAATGAAGATTGGAGAAAAGCTATAGGGCTATACTTTGGATGCAATTCTATTTCCATGTGCCTAGCCATTCATAGCTATCTTGTTTGTATACTTTTTGGCATACCATCCCTATATCCTTTTGCATTTCCAATGCTTTTTTATTCTTGTATATATATATATATATAAAGTTGAACGTCCGTGTATGTGTCTGGTCACGAATAGGCTCGTATATGGTTGACTATTATAGAAAACTAATTGCATATAATGATAGATGATGCATCGAGACACAGGAATGGGTATGTTTGATCTGGCATAATGATGATGCATTAAAATTGTGGGGTTTGCGTACGCGCCTCGTCCACAAAGTACGGAAATAACAAATTTAAAATTAAAAAAAAAAAAAACTTTACTAGTGTTTTTGATATAGATGCACATAATAATAATTTGATAATATGTTTTAACTTAAATAGGGATGGTATGATAAAATTGTGCGGTCTGCGTTCGCGCCTGGCCTCCATAGAATCGAAATAGGCACACACTTTAATAAAGACGTTTCATATCTGTCTGCATAATATACGTTGATAATTATGTTTCAGTTTGAAGAAATATGGTATAATAAAATTATGGCGTGATCGTTCGCGCCTGACATCCATAGAATGGAAATATTTCACAAAGTTTAAGGTTTTTAATATAGATCCACAGAATATTGGGATATGTGTTTCAGTGTGAACAGGTATGGTATAATAAATTATGGGGTTTATCTATTTTATTTTTACTCACATCATATTTTGCAGAGTCCATTTTCTATAGGTTGTTTTTGAATACAGTCAACGATGGGTAATTTTGCTAGTATATATATATAATTTGATTACTATCCTGTCTTCAAATTGCGGGTATCTTTTTTATACTGCTTTCATACACACGTACGCACAGAGATATCTGTATTTATGATGATTGAACCTCATCACAGAAACACTTCATCACAGTCAACTATCTCTTCACATTTATGTCGAGCGTCCAATTGCCTGGTAGTGGCTCTTCAACTTACATTTTCTCTTGCATAATCGTTCATATATGTTACAGAGAAACTTTTCAGTATTTCATGTTGTTTTGTGAAAAACTTTGAATGTTTTGACATATTGATTCTTGATTTAGGGACGAGTCCACAGATTGAGAACAATAATTATATAGTCTGGGTGGGAACATTTCCGCCTGAAACTGAAGGCCTTGTCTCACATAATGTGACTGCAACTAGTCCACTAAACGAAGATTAGACAAAAATAATCCGTTATAATATGACCATTTCAGTTCATCCTGCTTTTAATCCTGCATGCTTAACACGATTTTCCTCAAACTTTCTTGCAGCCTTCTGCCATTACTTTTCACCGCGTATTTGAATCTACAATCTGAAATACTCAGTGAATTACGTCAATATATTGAAATTACATAACAACAAATTTTAATAACAAAATATTTATTCATGGTTTCCTTCTTATTTGTCTCTCTTTCTAACCATTATATTATGCTTTAATAGTTTCCCATTTCTAATATGTATGTTTTTAAAGCTTAGGTTTTATTTTTACACATAATCGTTATATTTCCACATATTCTGAATCACAGAATGTAGCCTCATAATCTCATGGCGTACAAAAGGTACTCCCTCATATCTTTTTTGTAATTATTATACACATTATAATGTAATGCAATGTCTATGTAATTGAAGCCTTTAACTTTTAACTAATCCTGCATGTCTATAAATCTATAAAAGTGAAATTTTCTGTCTGTGTTTGCCTGTGTGAGTACATTTTCCTACCACACTATATTGTCAATTTTAAGTTTACAGAGTAGAGATTTAAGATAAGGGGTATCGAGATTTTTCCTTTTTAAACTATACCAAACTACTTCGCCAATTCTGGGTTTACACACGTGAAATTGTAGATGTAGGTTACTCTGGCATAGAAAACTTTATAATTCAATTTGAGTTTAAATTAAATACGTTAAAGGGTCTAAAGTGGGGCCAAATTTAAAAAAAAAAATGACCCCTGTTGTCTCTACCAAATTATTCAGCCTATTTTCGGTTTAAACATTTGAAATTTTAAACAAAATATATTCAGACAAAATGAAAGATTGGTAATCTGTTTTTAGATGGAAATTTGGCTGCCAAAGAGTCAAAGTTCAAAAGATTTTACCATTGCTGTATCGAGCAAACTATTCAGCCAATTTTGGGTCTAAACATACGAAATTTTATTTAAAAGGTTACGCGGCAAGCTTTTTAATTAGTTTTGGGGCGATAATTTGTCTTCCTAATGGTCAAAGTTGAAAGAGATAACCTTTTCAGACTCTACCAAACTCTTTCGCCAATTTTTGTTCTAAACAATTGAAAATATAGGTGTACGTGACCTGGCCACGAGTCAAACTTTTTAATTCATATATATATATATATATATATATATATATATATATATGAATTAAAAAGTTTGATTCATGCCCATTATGAACAGTAAATATGGCAAGGGCAAAGCCCGACTGAACTTCTAGTATATACATATATATATATATATATATATATATATATATATATATATATATATATATATATATACTAGAAGTTCAGTCGGGATTTGCCCTTGCCATATTTACTGTTCATAATGGGCATATATATATATATATATATATATATATATATATATATATATATGTGTGTGTGTGTGGGTGGGTGTGTATGTGTGTGTGTGTGTGTGTGTGTGTGTGTGTGTGTGTGTGCATTTATGAAGTCGTTTATTCTGAGTTAGATTAACTCATAAAGCAAAAATTTTGAAATGTGTAAATGATAGAAAGATATATTTACTCATGGTTTCTTTCTCATTTTCCTCTCTTTTCTCAACATCGTATTATCATTCAATATTTTTCCATCTCTGGTGTGTATGTGAAATTTTTACTCTTATCCCGTATAATGCATGTTTTTCCCCATATTCTAATTCGAAGCATGAAGCCTCGAAATGTCATGGCCTAAAGAAGTTCTTCCCTCATTTCGCTTTTTGTAATCCGTATACGCCTAATAATGTAATACAATGCCCCTGTAACATTATCCTTTATTCTATTACCTTAACTTGTATATATATGTATATTATTAAGTATTTCTGTATATATATATATAAGTATGTATTTATTCTATTAACTTGATGTGTGTATATATGCATGTATCACTGTATATGTATATATGCAGGTGTATATATACGTTTGTATGTATATATAATTAAAGTAACTTATTTGTTAAAAAAATCTCATTCAGCGACAATTTTTAATGTGTAAATGATCGAAACCTTCCTATTCATTCTCATCCTTTTTTTCTATGTCTACCTAGTTAATATTCATGTATGCAAACAAGCTTTAGAAGATACACACACGTTTTTTTATCATATTAAATCTCATAAAAATCAAGTCCTGTTGCTGAATAATAAGCTGCCTTCATGAATCAATAAACACGCAATCAGTTGTATTCTCCAGATCAAAGTCAAGTTATTATGTAGATCAAAGTGACGAAAAATAAGTAAAATTTTGTAAAGCAATTCACGCCCAAAATATACGAGAGTATTATGCTATGATATTTCAATCTACTTTTTTATTTTTTTCATATTAGTTTTTTGCTGTTTTTAACTTTTAAATTCTGATGAACATATCTCATGTAAAAACAAAAAAAATATTGATCGAAATAAGAATCAACCCAATTTTGCTAACGCAACCCACTGTATTTATACCAGTCACGTAAAATCTTGCGTTCTCTTGGCGATGAATTCGCTGAAGGTGTTTTTGTTGCCGCTTAGTTTTTCTGAAACATTTCTTACGCAGAAAGTTGTCCAGAATCTAAAAACGTTGTAGTCAGTAGGTAAAACGTCTGGCAAATATGGCGGACAAAGGCGGAGTTTTGAAGTCTAATTCGTTAAACTTCTGCGAGGTCGGTGTAGCACCGTACGGTTGAACAGTTTTCTTCGGGAAAATTGAATATTTTCGATTGACTAATGCTGTGTGTTGTTGTCGAAGTTTCTTATGAATTTCATTTATTTGTTGACAGTTCTTCCCGAGTTAGATTTTCACGTTCCACAATTTTTTCATACATCTACAAAATGCACATGAAAGGTTTAAGAATATATATCGGCCGAAAAGTTGTGAGACTAACATCCAACAATGGATCATTCTATTGTTGTGTAGTACCTTAACAAGGAGCTATAATACGAAGACGCAGAACAGATGACGATAATGAGGTATATATATATATATATATATATATATATATATATATATATATATATATATATATATATATATAACAGTTCTTTTAACAAATATAAGAGGAGAGAGGATACTTCACTTCTGATAATGGTGGGGAAGACCCAATCTTCGAAGCGTTACACAAACACAATTTCCTTTCGTTCGTAATGAAGGATGACAAAAAACAACAGTTACAACATAATAATGGTTTCTTTATTTATCTAATCGGCCGGTCGATGACGTCATGAATTCAGCTTGAATCTACATGGTCTAAATATCCTACCCTTCGTTTCTAAGGGGCTCTCCTCCTCAACTGATGATGTTAACTCTGGGCTGATCAACTGACTCTAACTCCGACACCATAGAATCCTATACTGAGAAATGTCCTTTGTTTATGACGTCAGAAGTGTGTTTTGAAACGTGACTAATTTTCACGTGGTTTTACATGTTTTGCTAAACATACTTTTGGCAAACAATAGAATCCTTAATTCTAATCTAACCTATTTTTAAACAATATAATTTTAATTTGCATCGTCCATTCTTTTAATATCATGATTTATAAAGGATAGACAATTGATTCTTTTTCCGATATAAAAATATGTAACTATTTCTACTAGAATTTACAATAAACTTACTTTTTAACACTCCATTCTCTATTGCAGTATTCCTCTTATTTACTTGGGAAGGGGGCCACCCCCCCTTTCCATGTAACACTATGAATGAATAGTCTGTTTGTATATTAGCACATCAGTACAAATTCTGGAAAGAAATTAAATTATTTATTGATTTTATTTTAAATTTAATAAAAAATATTTCCGCATTTGTCATTTTTTGAATTATAAGACATTATAAACCATGTGCATACCCATGTAAAAGTAAATAAATAAAAATGAACGCAGATTTGGCAACTATCGCTTGCTTTTAATTCAGCTTGGTTTGGCAATTCATCACGGAGAAACTGGTACTTGAGCATCAATTGCAAATTATACGATCAATTTACTGAGAGAAACATTTGATGAACGAATAATTTCACGAAATGGACCTGGCAACTGGCCACCCGATTCATGCGATTTAACCCCATTAGACTATTTTCTTTTGGGAATATGTCAAGTCCAATGGCTATGCTGATAAACCAGGCATAATAGACCACTTGAGAAGACAATATTCGACGCGTTGTTGCCAAAATACAACCGATGTTCATAGATTTTGTGCAAATTGGACCACAGGTTTACGCCATCTATTCGCGAACCTCGGGTTACATGCACAAAAAATTGATATTATTATTCTGGAGTTGTTCTAACTGATTCACACTAACCTTTTCTTAGTAATTCTTAAATACTATATTTTAAATAAATAATTTTAGTTCAAGTTTCTTTATTAACGTCGTATATAATATAAAAGAAATTGCGTATCAATTAAAAATAGCTTGGGAAATATTTTGATTGTTCTAATGATTCCATTTTCTACGTATTATCTTAGTAGTTTTTTCAAAATATAAACATTAGCAAGTTTAAAGATAAACATTCTATATTATTAATGTTTCACAATTATATAATATTCCTTATCTGATTTAAAAGAAACAAAATAATTTTGCTAATATCACAAAACAGAATTTGAGGGCAAGTTTAAAGATAAACATTCTACATGATTAATATTCATCTAATAAAGTAAGAAACATTAATTGTATATGCATATATGTTTAATAATTTTAATAGAAATACTAATAATGCAAGACTGTTTTGCTTTGGTTCCTTTGAGTATTTTTATCTTTTACTGCCAAATTAATTGGCATGCATAGGAAGTAGGGGATAATGCTTGCATGTACGATGTATACTAAGATTTCGAGGGACTATTGCATTGAAAGTTAAGTGTATTTCCGTCTTGATACTAGTATATTTATAATTTTTAAAATATAATTACCCACTACATGTTTTCGTCGTCTATGACTCCTCAGAGTGGTTGAATCTAGCGAGATTCGAAATCGGGACCCCACAATAAGGAGCCTAAATCCCTTATCGGTCACCCATCTCGCACGACGGTCTGGATATATCGCGATTTACTTAGATGTTGTTTGCTTTGGTTTTAGCGATATGTTTTGAATTAATTCAATTATTTATGGAAGTGCATTTTAACCTAAATGCGAGTTTAGGTAAAAATGCACTTTCGTAAATAATGTCATTCATTCATTCAAAACATATCGCTAAAACCAAAGCAAACAACATCTATATATGAGCCAGAATAATTTTTGTTCTGTCTGATAAATAACACACCACACACACACATATATATATATATATATATATATATATATATATATACTAGCAAAAGTACCCATCGTTGACTGGGTTCAAAAACAACCTACAGAAAATGGACTCTGATTTATGAAAGTATGATAGGTTATATAAAGGAAGGGTTGTAAAAAGATAGCTTCGAATTTGGGGGTATCAAAACCAAAGCAAAATATGACGAAAGTAAAAATAAAATGGATACATCCCATAATTTATTATACCATACATGTTCCCACTGAAGAAATTATCACAATATTAAAAAACCTTCTTAAACTTTGTGACATCTTTCCATTCTATGTGGTGAGGGGCGAACGAACGCCCCATAATTTTATTATACCATATTTCTTCAAACTGAAACAATTATCACAGATAAATATGAAAAGTCTTTATTAAAGTTTGTGCCTATTTCCATTCTATGGAGGGCAGGCGCGAACGCAGACCCCACTATTTTTATGAACCACCTTTCTGCCAGATCAAACATACCCATTCCTGATCCTCGATACATCTTCTGTCATTATATGTAATAAGTTTTTTTTTAAATAGTAAACCATATAGGAGCCTATTCGTGACCACACACACGCACACACACACAGACGTTCAGCCTTATATTATAGATATATAGATATAGATATATATGGTATTGATAAAAAAGAACAAAAATAAGTCTGGCTGATTTACAAAAAAAAAACACTTGTGGTGGCCTCTTTATACTTTAAAAGAAAGATGTTTGATTCTAAGCGCAGAGGAACCCCAAGTTGGGCAAAAATATTGTTGATAGAATATCATATACTCATATGTTTAAACCGGGGTTTTAGTCAATTGTACGCAAGTGCTCATTAATAAAAAGTCAACCATTTTGAAAATGAGTAAATACCTGTACAACTATTCGTTTTAACATAGTATATTCAACACAAATATTTATAGCTTTAGTAGTGTATTAGTGAAGTGAGAGCTTTGGGTGACTACTATGGCAACGGCATGTTTTTCATTGTTTTTTACTCATGCGTGGATATCGGTTGATATCGTAAATGCTGTTATACACAGTGATGTGGTTCTCGGTTTATTAAGTGTATTTAACAGTTCCAGACATATACTCGATAGTAAAAACAATGAAAATACGATGCCGTGGTCATAGCCTTAGTAATTACTATCCCAATTGATTAAGTTATATGTAAACGTATAATATATATATATATATATATGTATATATATATGTATATATATTTATATGTATGTATATTTATATGTATGTATATATATATGTATGTATATATATGTATATATATATGTGTATATATGTATGTATATATATATGTATGTATATATATATGTATATATATATATGTATGTGTGTATATATATATATATATATATATGTATGTATATATATGTATGTGTATATATATATATGTATATATATGTATGTATGTGTATATATATATATGTATATATATATGTATGTATATATATATATATATATATATATGTATATATATATATATGGGGGTGGGAGTGTTTATTATACAAACATTATTGGCTACATATGTGCATACACTATTGACGTTTCTGCGCAATATCGTACTAAATCATGTAAACAGTTTTACTGCAACTCCGTGTCAAGTAGTCTATTACAATTACAATTTCAATGACGAGCCAGTTCAAGTTTAGAGAAAACCCAGGTTTTGAGAGGAAGTCCAAATTAAAGGAGTTTTACTATGTATATATATATATATATATATATATATATATATATATATATATATATATATAGAGAGAGAGAGAGAGAGAGAGAGAGATTTTATTATACAAACATTATTGGTTATATATGTGCATACACGTGTCAGTGAAATCCAAATTCAATGATAACACTTTCAGAATAAAAATATTTCTATGTGTATAAAAGGCAGAAAATAGGGGATGTCAGATTATTATACGTGTAGTGGCACGTAAAACAAAAAATGACATAAAAATTTAGTATACTAAAAGACTACAAACTTTAATTACAGCGGTTTTGCAAAGGTCAAATTACTATGAACTTGAACGCGCATTTGAAATGCGAATCTCTTTCGCCGATATTATTTCGCCAATGGTCAATTTTGGCAACAGACAATTCAATTGAACCACATTCTCTAAAAGGAAATAAATCAAGACACTTCGGACAGGTCTACTGACCAGTAATCTAGTGAGGGCTCTCGTCCAGGTGAGATTTTCAACACTAGAGGGACGTACACGTACGATTCAGCTAATAGAAAAAGGTGTCTCACAGGTTATAAAAATAAGTAAAAATAAAAACAAAAAAAAAAAACAGGTATTAGGAAGACAGAAGTCGGCGCACGTCTTTTGTTTAATTTGATTAGGTCTTCGCCTCTCTTTTCTGTCTTGCTCAGTGAAAGACAAGAATATTGAAATGCGAATCTCTGGAGAATCATACCAACGATTCCTGTAAACACAAGCCGAATAAACATGACGAAGTAGCGCATTGAATAAGTAATTGCTGTATTTACGTGACCAGACAATGCATAACTATATATATATATATATATATATATATATATATATATATATATTAGTTCTATTTTTTTACGAACGAGTCGGCACTTATCATGGCACAAAGGCCACTCGATGATTTGGGTTAATGAATGTAAAGTGGAATTGTAGTAATCGTTAACGGTGAAGATTGGTCAAAATTTGAATTATTTTGGAAAACAGCTCAATAAGAACCTGTTTGCATTAGATTGGAGTGCTGCCATACTATAATCTGAAGGGGGCATACCTGAGGAACAGTGTTACATAGCCAGTAAGAGGATAATATAATTGTTTATGAAATCTGCATTTAGATTTATGTCATAGAGAGTGGGGACATTCTTGCTAGTGGTTGTAGTAGTAGAGTGGTTTTTGTAATAGTTTGGCAAAGGTACACCATAGATTGGTTCTACAGTGGTCTCTTAACTTGAGAATAACGACCGAGCACAGACAGACTAGTAACGTTTGAAAGGAATGATCTACTATATATAGTTTCATAATAGATTCAACCGACTGCTCGCTCTCTCCCCCTTGATAGAATGATACTCCAAAACAGAAAGTCTCTGAATGAATGAGAAGGATATGGGTCCATTTAATCATCTGGAACACTAGATGTTATATTACAGTGATCTGGTGCTAGCAGTTCAGATTTGTAAGAATCTGACTTCCTGGTCAAAAATGCATAAAATATTAATGAGATTGTTATATAGAGAAGGAAAAATAAAATCGTTCATACTCTGTAAAATTATATCCAAAAAGCATCTTTTCTCCAATATAATCTAACTAATTATCATGGAAATATCCTAGTTCAAGATAAAAAAAAAACTTGAAGCACAAAATCTTTGTACTGAAGTGAAAAGTTTAAGAAATACATTGTTAGACATTAAATAATCCTAAACATATGATACGCTCCATAAAAAAACAAACACTACACAATACTGCAGTAAATATTAATACAATATATGACGAGCTGTGAAACAGCAAAACAGTATTGTATGTGGATGTGAAAGTGTCTGTCTATTTGTGTGTGTGTCTGTACATTCCCCTACGCAATAACTCTGTGAATGTTTAGTCTACAGACTCGAAATTTGATATACAGGGTACTGAAATTTGGAAAAAATCGATGTGATCGATTTTGGGCCAGAAATTTGGCGATTAAGTGGTCAAAGTTCAACGATTTGACCTTTGAGAACTCTACCTAACTCCTCCGACAATTTTGGATCTACGCACTTGAAATTTTAGGTAAAGGTTCCTTGGACATGGATCTAACTTAATAACTTGATTTAAACCCAAAACAAATTTTATGAGCTCATAATAGGGGTCAAATTAAAAAGAAAATGGCCGCTTGTTTTCTTTTGCTCAACATACATCTCCAAATACCCGGGCAACGCCGGGCATCCATGTTAGTATATATATATATATATATATATATAAACCATAGATAAACATTAATGTTACATTAGAAATGTATTACATTATCAAGCCGAGTTCCATTACCATGTGTTCCAGGAAAATGAACGAGTAACCTTTTAAGGCCAGGATATTTCAGAGATTAATGCGTTTTATCAGAAGAGGACAAGAGTATTATTACATAAGAGTAGAGGTAATAAGGACAACAACGGTTTTATACGCCTTGAAATTTTAAAATGGAAAAAGTTTAAAAGGAGAACAAAGTAAAGGGAAGGGAAGTGAGAGCATTTTAAAGATAATATTCGGTAGCAAGAATATGAAATACGGGAAAACATTATAGCTAAGAGCTAAGGAAGAAGAGAGAAATGAGAAATGAAACAGGGAATAAATATAGTGAATAAAACTAGAAATATGGAGTATAAAAATTTATGGAAAAGAAAATAAATATATTTTATAAAACTCACCTGTCTGTTTAAATGTGTGTATATATGTATGTTTGCAGGTCTGCCTATAACTTACGATAGAAGCGATGGATTTTCACGAAATCTATATAATCTTAAATCGTTATTTTTCGAACGACAACTATCAGACAAATTGGTAAAATAATTTATTCTTTGGAATTATTTTACTATATTCTGAACTTCCGGTCGCGTCAGGGAGTAGGGGTAACACGTCAGGTTTTTTTTTTCAATTTCTTTTCTCGCCTTTGCGTCATGGGTTCGAGCTCGCCTGCCTACTACCACATTTTTCTCAACACACACCTACAAACAACCAGGCAACACCGGGCATCAAGGCTACTAATATAATACAGATGAAATAATAGAGATGAACCTCATTCAAACTCGGAGAGGTTATCCCCTGCATAATGGCACTACGTTTACTTGCAAAAATGGCGGGAACCAGACATTATCATGTCATTCTCTTAGAAGATAAGAGAAAGACAAGGAAAATAACAAGATGGAGTCCCCAAAGGCTACGTAATTACATCAACACCATTCATCATCTTCATCAGCAACATGCCCACAACTACCCCAGTAAATGTGAGCCACAGAAAACGACTGTCCGTTGACTCATCAATCAGACAGCTGGAACAACTGGAAAAGACGCTGATCAGCTTCATGAAAAACTTCTCTGACAAGGGGTACTTAAGGATTAACATAAAAGACAAGCAGTTACGCCAGTCTTTCATCTAAAAAACCATGAGGTCAGAAGAACCCTCCAAATTTAAACTGGTGAAGCAGTCATTCCCCTGATCAATTCCGTATGTACCTGGGAATGATGCTTGATAGAAAGCTGTCTTATTAAACTCACCTTAGAGAATGTTCAGATAAGATTGACAAGCACGTAGTACAATGGGGAAAGGAGTGGCTGGTTACTTTTAATGCATCTAAAACCAAGCTTCTCTCTTTACATCATCAACATTCTAATCCACATTTGTCATCAATTGAAATGAATGGCTCTCGTCTTCAGGAGGCCTCAAGTTTTGACAAGCTTCTGGGCTTGACCATTACTCCTGATCTTAAATGGAACACGTATATCAAATCTGTTGCCAAGGCCGCTGGAAAAATGGTGGGATCTTTCTATCGATCCAGTAGATATCTCAATGCTGATGCTATTCTCTACCTATATAAGAGCCAGGTACGTCCAAGGATGGAATACTGTTGCCACATCTGGGCAGGAGCTGCTAGAAAGGACTTGTCCTGCCTTGATAGAGTTCAAAATAGACTTCGTAGCCTCGTAGGAGATGTCCTTTTCTCCTCCTTGCAACCTCTATCTCACAGAAGAGATGTTGCGAGTTTGTCTCTGATGTATCGTTATTTTCATGGAAAGTGTTCAACTGAGCTTCAATCTTTGGTCCCCCCTCGCCAAACTTTCACAAGAAACACTCGTCTAGCTGTAAACACTATCAATAATTTCCCCCACTCTTTATCTGTGCCTAAACCTAAACGTAGATTCCATGAACAAAGCTTCTTTCTTAGAACTGCACGCCTGTGGAATTGTCTTCCGTTTTCCTGCTCTCCGGCTGACTACAATATGGTTGTGTTCAAGTCTAAAGTAAATAAGTTCTTGATGAGCCGTTCCATATAAGTTATTAAATTTACCAAATTTTCATTACTAATGATTACTATATTGACCAATTTCTACTGTACACTCTTTAACCCTTATCCTTGAGTGGCCCCTGGGCCTTGATAATGTGGTGATGCCTTTGTAAAAAAAAAAAAAAAAAAATTAGCTGGAAAGCTTCCCAAAGAGTCTTCCGAACAACAGTAGTCTCACTGTGCTAGAGTGCTGCAGAATGGTCTCGGAGACAACACACAAGCTCAATTGACAAAAAATTCCGAGAAACCATGCGTATTCCCTCAGAATGTCTGAATTCAACTCCAACGCAATAGATACCAGTAGTAATCTATATTTACCACCCCACATAAAAACGAGAGATGCAACTAAAAAATGGACTCAAAACGTCGAGGATACCAGAGATTTTCCAATCCAACAAATTTTAAAATATGTCCCAGGACCTCCAGAAGCAAGTTCCGAAAGCCCTTGTAGAACTCAAGAATGTGGCATCAATGAGGACCCTACCGCATTCCTGGTTTGCTACAAATAGTAGAAAGCAGTGGGTAGCAACAAACGGCACCAGAACAAGACACTCAGGAATGCATTAAATAAACACAGGTGGTGACAAATAGACTCCTCAATCTGCCAAAAGTGCAAGGACTCCCTCCAAAGGACACAGAATACCTGATACAACATTGTATAGCAACTCGACTGGAAGTAGGCTATGCGACAACCCATCTATATGAAGACAATGTCTCAGACTGGCTTAAAATAGCGGTGTAGAAGTGTAGGTTATACGATACTACCAAATATAATCAATACCGACATTTAAAAAAAATATATCGTAAATAATAAATGTAAAATCTATCTATATAAAAGGCAAAATGTGTGTGACCATTTCGTGTATGTCTTCAAAAGGCTTTTCTCGCACACGCTCCCGGGGTCGTTACTATCGCTTAAAACTGTGTATATAGGTCCTATATAATAATATCTAGGAATTAGGAACGCGCGTAGCGTATAGATTTATTTACGTCGATTTTTAAAAAAATATTGCTATTTTGGCTTCTCGCGTGTTGATTGGGGTTTTTAGTATAAATAAAGTGAAACTAAACTCAAACGGACGTGTTCGCGGTATTGCGCCGGGAAAAACGTCCAGAAGCAATCAGCTTTGATCAATGTTTTTATCAGACAGTCAAATTTCGATGAACAAACTCAGACGCTGATGCTGCGTGACTTCTATTTGACCTTCCTGATTAGGTCAAATGGAAGCAGAAAAGGTAACTTTTATTACGCACGCCTGTTTTTTATAGTTATAGTTAGATTAATAAATTCAAACACGTCTACGCTGTATGTCGCGGTGGCCCAATGGTAACATAGCACGGTTATTTTTCACACATTAATTTCCAACTCAAGGGTACGGGTTCGATTCTCATACTCACCTACCAAAACATATTTTTATTATTATTTAACCACCCCCCGGAGTTTGGATTTACCTCAAGACACCCGGGCATCGACGGGTAACCCCGCTAGTAAATAATTTTTTTAAAAATGAAATAGAAAATGTAGATCGATTAATATTTATTCTATGCGGACCAACTGGACAAGTTATGATCAGATATGGGAACTTAGAAAAAAACATAAAACTCTCCTATTGTAACAGTTTCGAATTGGACGCTTGATCGGAAGAAATGGAAGAGTACTTCAGCTAATAGATGATGGGTGAGGATTCAGTTTATTAATTAGCAATATTGTTGTAAAACGTATTTTTTAATCCAAAGTTCCGTTATTGTCTAGGAAATCAGCTGAGGGGTTGCAGGAATAAAATTACTCTGGAAGATACGTTAATGTCTGTAGCTGGTTTAAAAGTTTCCGAGTATCTAAAACACTTCGGGGATATAATGACAATCTCCTGCGAATAGAGGATCGTAGTTCCGTGTTCTGTTCACAAAAGTGCAACTTTTAACATGTCCAAAAAAAGGCTTACTCATGTAGCAGTAATCAGAGGAAAATATTTCCCAGGCAAGGCATAGGATGAAATATTCAATATATTAATAAATTCGGGTTGCGAATATACTGAGAATAGCATCAAAATAATAGTAACCGTAAGAAATCTAACCTCAATTACTAGGATATTTAATACATTACCGTTGAAAGAGACAGCACTTATCTTCTTTTTGTTAGTGGCATTAGGAAAAGAAGGAAAGAATGATTATATCTAAACGTGGGCACCATGACGTCAAGATTTTGATTTATGATAATAAGGAATGTCTGTTTATTCGATTAAATTTAAATATGTGTGCATACATATGTATATGCATATTTATATATATATATATATATATATATATATGTATGCGTGTGCGTGTATATATACACATTTATATATGTGTATATATACATATGTGTTTATATATACATATATATAAGCATGTATAGACACACATACATATGCATATACATATATATAAACATGTGTACACTTTATATGTATATATATACATACAATCATGTATACACTTTATATATATGCATATATATATATATATAAATATGTATACACTTTATATACATATATATATAAACATGTATACAGTTTATATACATATATACATGTATACATATATAAACATGTATACACTTTATATATATACACATATATAAACAGTTATACACTTTATATATATATCTATATACATATGACTACACTTTATATATATCTTTATACATATGACTACACTTTATATATATATGCATATATATATATATATATATATATATATATATATATTTACTTTTGAGTTTTGTATATTTAGGCCAAATTTTATTATTCGCGCATATTTTATGGAAGAGGATCTTCGTTCTTCTTTTTATGATCTTTCTTTCGAATTTTTCTTGTTTTCGTACAAGTATTTTTGTTGTGGGATCCAAAGTTCTTATAAAGTCCCCGAGTTTACCGAACGTTTTCGGTCTCGATTGACCATCGTCAGGGTTGTTCTTCCTGTGCATCCTACTTAGTGATATATATATATATATATATATATATATAAACATGTATACACTTTATATATATACACATATATAAACATGTATACACTATATATATAAACATGTATACACTATATATATATATAAACATGTATACACTATATATATATAAACATGTATACACTATATATATATAAACATGTATACACTATATATATATAAACATGTATACACTATATATATATATAAACATGTATACACTATATATATAAACATGTATACACTAATATATATATATAAACATGTATACACTAATATATATATATATATATATATATATATGTGAGCGGAAAGTTAGGAAGCCAAAGGGATGTAGAGAAAGTTTGCAGACTATATAATAAATTCTACTCCTCGTCTTCAAGATGGAACTATTTTTTCATGTGTGATCTGCCCACTTTTACTCTTGCAATAGGTCGTTATTTATGTTGGAAAAAGAGACCTTGCAAAACAGAAAAATCACTGAAAATGCACTGCCTGTTCCTTATATTAGTTTGTAATTTATTTTATTGTGACAATGTTAATCATCAGGTTCTTTCTGACTGAAATAGTTATCTTTATTTATTATACTAGCAAGCCGCCTGGCGATGATGGTCTCAATATCTCTCTCTCTCTCTCTCATTATATATATATATATATATATATATATATATATATATATATATATATATATATATATATATATATACAGGGTGGCTACAAAGTCACGCACCAATGTTAATATTTATTTTTTGAATTTGAGTAAATGTTACTACTATAACTTTTTTTAATTGTTTAACTTTTTTAATTAACATTGGTGCGTAGCTTTGTGGCCACCCTGTATATATATATATATATATATATATATATATATATATATATATATATATATATATATATATATATATATATATGTGTGTGTATGTAAAAGTAAACGTGTGTGTTTGGCTGTGTGTGTATATTTCCTTAGGTCTGTCAATTTTTAGTCTACAGACTCGAAATTTGATATACAAGGTACAGAGGGATGGGAAAATCTTTGTGATCGGTTTTCGCCAGGAATTTCGCTGGTAAGGGGTCAAAGTTCAACGATTTGACATTTGAGAACTCTACTAAACTCCTCCGACAATTTTGGGTATAACAATGGAAATGTTAGATATAGGTTCCATGGGTTAGAACCGGAAACAATAAATGTTTAGGGGTCATAATAGGGGTCAAACTTTAAAACAATTACTCAGATAATTTCTGGTCTAAGCATTTGAAATTTTACATAAAGTGTATTTAGAAATAGGGCAACCTTTTTAATCGGTTTTGCTCGAAAACTTTATTTCCCAATATATAAAGGTACGTATGTATGTTTGCAGGTCTGCCTAAAATTTTCGACAAAGGCGAGGGATTTTACCAAGATCAGTATCGCTTTGAAGTTCGACTTTTCAGAACACAAATATCGAAAAATTGGCTAAAAACATTAATATCTTCACTTTCAACTGGGCACTTTTCTACAGGGGGGGGGACATAACTTTTTTTAGCAATATTTTTGAAAATCATCCTCTCCTTTTGATTGTCTCGTCTTAATTTTAACATAAGTCACTTCCGGTTTGACGGTGGTCGTAACATGAAAGACGTCAGGTTTTTCCCGTTATTTTCTTCCTTCGCGGTACGGGTTCGACCCTGCCTTCCTACTACCACTTTTCTTTTTTGCTCAACAGACACATCCAAAAACTCGGGCAACGCCTGTCTGAAATGCTAGCATATGGTAAAATTGCGCGTTTTAAGGTATGCATATGCCCTATATATTGTAGGACTGATTCTCTTGAGATATAAGTATATATTAATATAAAAACACACATATGTATTCATAGAAACATACACACATGTTTCACACACACGCATTCACACACACACACACACACACACATATATATATATATATATACGTTAAACAGAGATATAGATAAACAATGCATGTGTCGGTGAACATGCCAATATATACAGATAGATTGATGGACAAGATAGGACATGACTAAAATGTCCTAAGTTCAAGCTTTTTGAAGAAGATGAAAAACCTGTCTGTCAAGGAGTCAGTAGAGTCGAAGAGAATTTCGTTTTGGCAAACGGAATCAAGTGTCCAGCAATCATTCATCGCGTATAGAATTCTTCGTTCGAAGTGAGGTCAGCCGTTAATGGATTCATTCAGTGGACAGATCAGAAATGCGTACCACTTTAATGGCTTCACACAAAAGCGATCTTTCGAGGACCGTAATTTTTTTTCGAGAGGGAGGCGAACGTTACACTTAAAAAGTTGGCCCAGGCAGAGGTTTTATTCCACATGAATGGGACCTTTCTTCGCTAGAACCGAGTTCCAACTTACTTTTGGCACTGATTCAAAAAGACTGAAAGAGTGAAAAACGGGGCCACCTGCACAAAATTTTTCAATATAAAGAAAAAAAAAATACTAATGCCCTTTTTTTTTCCTTTATGGAACTATCCTGTCCAGTGGCGTACTTAAGGCTTCTGTCTTGAGCTTGGTCGTTCTTTTCTTATTACTATCCCTATTTCACTTTCTCCCTTTATTTATTGTTACCTATATTTCATTCTCTCTCTCTCTCTCTCTCTCTCTCTCTATATATATATATATATATATATATATATATATATATATATATATATATATATATATATATATATTCCTATCTCTATTTCACTCTCTCTCTCTCTCTATATATATATATATGTTGCTATCTCTATTTCTCTCTCTATATATATACTTATATATTTTGCTATCTCTATTTCTCTCTCTCTCTCTATATATATATATATATATATATTGCTATTTCTATTTCACTCTCTCTCTCTACATATATATATATATATATATATATATATATATATATTGCTATCTCTATTTCACTCTCTCTCTCTCTCTCTATATATATATATATATATATATTGCTATTTCTATTTCACTCTCTCTCTTTCTCTCTATCTCTCTCTATATATATTGCTATTTCTATTTTACTCTCTCTCTATATATATATATATATATTGCTATCTCTATTTCATTCCTACTGTCTGTTGTTATCTCTAGTTCTCTCTATCTCTGTTTCTCTCTACCTCTCTCTCTGTTTCTCTCTACCTCTCTCTCTCTGTTTCTCTCTACCTCTCTCTCTCTGTTTCTCTCTACCTCTCTCTCTCTATATATATATATATTGCTATCTCTATTTCACTCTTTCAATAGATATTACTATCTTTATTTCACTCACTCACTCTCTCTCTCTCTATATATAGATATATATATATATATATATATATATATATACAAAGGCGCGCGCAGTGCCTTCAATAAGTTTCCATATTTCTTTTTGGACAAGCATTTAAAATTGTCGCAAACTTATGGCATTTCAGTATGTTATTGCTATACATATAAACAATATTTACCAGTTTTTATGATTCAAATCAACAGCTATAGCATGGGATTGGAATACACACCATACTAAAATCTGATTGCCACAGCTGGTGAATTTTAACAATAAAATTTGAATGTGAGCACAATATAAAAGAACGATGCGCAATAAATTTCTTTTATGAACCATCTTGCGTTTCACTCTTTCCCTCCCCTCCCTTAATTTTTTCTTTTACACAGTGATCACCACTTATCAAGGGCCGGAAGCCACTCAGGGATAAGGGTTATTGCAAGTACATTACGTTAGTGTGGAGATTTGATGAAGTGTTTATTTAAGGGGCGGTTCATTAGGAATTTGTTAACATTGGACTTGAAGACATCCAAGTTGTAGTCCGGTGGGAAGCAGGCAGACGGGACAGAGTTCCACAGGCGTTAATATGATACGGAATCCAATATTTAAACAGTCTAGTATCAAAAAATGTTAGCCCTTCTAATTCGAATCGGGCTTAAAAATTTTTGAACGATTGTACTTCATCGACACTGATGGTAGTCCGTGTAAACACTTTACATGTATATTAATAAATATTTATAATTAAAAAAAAAGACTAAAACTAGATAAGTGGAACTTCTCAAACCTGGAATGCACTACATCAACGAGAATTCAATTCTGAATTAACAATATCATTCCCTGTCTAAGTATCACTAATAAGATATTCATCTCTAGGAAATATCTGGAGCGGAGCTCATAACATTGTCCAATTACCGCTACAAGTTTTTGCTACTGACGCTACAACCTTAAACAGCCACGCTGTGTAACTGCAAGACAGATGGAGATAGGAGGCCGGGCTACGTGACCAATATTCTGACCTCAATATCACATCATCCAGGCTAGTATTTGAAGGATGCATCACCCATGGTCAATGCTGATATAAGAATCATTTGTGTGTGTATATATATATATATATATATATATATATATATATATATATATATATATTACATCCGCATTTATATGTTGCTTCGGATTTCTATTTACAAGTAACTTAAGATTTTGCAGACGATAAGTCATACAAGGTAATTTTCGCTGTATGACAACTCGTCAATCTAGACAAGCAACCATCCTACCGTGTAATTGACACAATAAACATCGAGTTAATAGTTAGTAAATCTGTCAATCCTATCACCGGGAAGAGCCCCGTCCCACGCACGCACTCTCTCTCTCTCACACACACACGCACACACACATTCTCTAACACACACATGCACACACACTAGTGACGCCTACCAGAAATTCCCATACTCTTTTGTAAACGAATTTAAATCCGTCGTAGATTTATAAAAATGCAGTATGTCATTGCTATAAATCTTATGCGACGATTGCCCAGATTTTTTTTATGATTTTAGATTCACATACCAGCTATTGCCTGGAATTGGAATACACACTATACTGTAGCCTGGTTATTTTCAACAATACAATCTGGACGTGAGCACAATTTTAGAAGAATGATACGCATTAAAATTACATTATAAACCATCTTGAATGACACGAGCATCAGCTCTTCGTGAAATAAGAGATTAAAAGAAAGCAGTCAGTCTATGATGGACGATGAGATGTGTGGGAGAAGAAAGGAAGACAAATCACTAAAATTAATTGGCCAAATAAAGAATTTCATGGGTAATGACTGTCGTGTGTCTATAGAGACAATAAATGCAGTTTGATATCAGTGTGGAAATGTACACATAATTATTTTCGAGGAACTGAAGATGCAGTATATTTGCGCAAACTTTTACGCAAGGCTGCTGGAAGAAGATCAACTATTTGACCACAATTGCCATAAAGGAAGTAACTCAGCTTCCTTATCATCCCGACCCTGCTCCCTGGGACTATAAGTTATTACCTATGTCCAAGTACAATCTTAGAGACTGTCGTTTTGAGACAATTGAGGTTAAAGATGGTGTAATGAGAGTCATGGCCACCGCTAAACATCTTCGGTAGAAAAAATGCATTGCAGCCGATTGCTTTGAAGAGGCTAGAGTTTAATGTGTGTATTGATAAAAAGACCCATACGAAAAGTTCTGGAAACTTATTGAAGAAACTTCCTGTATATAGACACATTATTTACAGAAAATTTTAGATGAGATATGACATTTGGTACCGTCGGTTTCAAACCCGATAATTAGGATCGTTTTAGATACGCATATCAAGGTGTCTTCAGCCAATATCTGTCTCTTATTTGAAGATCTACAAAATATGAATAATATTCTCTTATTTTAGAATGTTTCTTCTAATGGAGCACTCTGCTGGATTTCTTTTTTTTAAAATAAAGAAAAAATTGTGTGTATACACACACACACACACACACACATATATATATATATATATATATATATATATATATATATATATATATATATATATATATTCTAAAAGTTGTTGAGGTGGTACAAGTATATTTTAACCGGAGAAGATTACTTCGAAGGGAGTTAGAGTTTTGTGTTTATTATCAATAATATGATCTGGCAACTTATTTAAGGCACTTCCAATATATATATATATATATATATATATATATATATATATATATATATATATATATATATTCAGAATGTGAGAGATTGTATATAATAAATTCCACAGCCAAACAACCTCGCAGCCCACAGGATCCATGACAGTCAACGAACCGGAAGCCCAAGACTCGGTTCATTTGGTGATTAGCCCAAATGCGGGCGAAACCAGAGTCTTGGCTGCCGGTTCGTTGACTGTTTTAGCTCTTGTGGGCTGCGACGTTGTTTGGCTATGGAATTTATTATATATAAGAATAATAATTATTTATGCTTATGACGCTCCTTTAAGGATATTTAATGATGTGCACTGTCTTGGAAAATAAAAGGGAAATCAGCTATCGTTAATAAAACGTTCACAATTTCTGCTCATTCGAACACGCGATAGTGTCTACTTGTACGTCCGAACTTCAGCATTTATAAGTTGTAAATAACATTTATTCCGGGGATAAAGACTAAGCAACTGGAGTCCAAGGTGCCTTCGGTACTGGCTTCGAATCTCCCGACAGGTAAAAATTGTCACTTTCTACACTGATATTTTTTTTAAATCATGGAACACTAATATTTGTAGGTATAAAGAATAATTATTTATAGGAGAGATGTGTCCGGACTCTGAAACGACTTGGCCGATTCTTGAAAATTCACATAATCGTAATATATGTGCTTTAGAGTGCCCTTAAATATGTTTTATATCGAAATACATTTGATCGACCATTAATAATTTTAAAATAAAATCCATTACAAAATGAAACAGTCCGGTTTTGATCAAAATAAACACAGCTATACTGCCTAGTACGTTTGAGAAGTTTGCTGGCGTTTCTACGCCACCATCAGGAGTAAATTATTTGATAAGAACCGACCCCCTTAAAAATATATGTATATGCTTAGATTTTATTCGTACCATGTTTCTTTAGTTTTACGTTTTATACAATTAAAGTTATATCTATATATCTATAAGGGTACAAGTGAGTGTGTGTGTGTGTGTGCATATTCCTACCTTTCTGTCAATTTTCAGTCTACAGACCCAAGATTTGGCATACGGGGTATTGAGATTCGGAAAATGTTTATAATCGGTTTTCCACCAGAAATGTGACTGTCAAGATGTCAGCGTTTATCAATTTGACCTTTGAAAACTCTACAACTCCATTCGCCAATTTTGGGTCCAAACACTTTAAATCTTAGATATAGATTACTTGGACATGGACCAAATTGTGTGCATTGCTGTCAACCAAGGAGGAAACCTCTTCGGCAAGAAATACACAAGAATGACTGCAAACAGTTTGATGAAGACATGTCAACAAACCCCATAGATTACTGGATCCATGTCCTCTGGCCTCGGGAGACAAAATTTAATGTTTTGTTCTGATGTCCATAAGCATCGGTGGCGGCGACCAGGTGAGGAGTACAAAGATACATGTGTCATGCTTACAGCCAAGCATGGTGGTAGGAATGTCATGTTCTGGGACTGCATGAGTGCTGCAATTATTGGAACGTTACATTTTAATGATGGAAACATCAGCGCCAACATGTTTTGTCAAATACTGTAGCAGAGCATGATCCCCTCCTAGAAAGTGAGTCGCAGAGTACTGTTCCTCCATGACAATGACTCAAAACACACATCCACGACAACTGCTTTACTGAAATGGTTGAGAGTAAACGTGATGGAATGCCCAAGCATATATCAAGAATTGAACCCAAGAAAACATCGTTGGGGCACACTCAAACAGAAGGTAGAGGTGATCAACGTCTCACATAGTCGCCAGCTCCGCGATGTCGTAATTGAAGAAGGGACGAGCATTCAAGTGGCTACATGTAAAGCTCTGGTAAACTCCGTGCCCAGGAAAGTAAAGGCACTTTTGGATAATGATGGTGGTCCCAAAAAATCTTGAGAGTTGACATGTTTTATGTGAATACTGACGACTATTCGTAAGGAGTGTACTCATTTATGTTGCCAGGGATTTAGCTTTAATGGATATATTTTGAGTAATTTTGAGGGGAGAATAAATTAACTCTGTTAAATATACTGCAGACAGACTACAGTTCATTGTGTCAAACATCATTTTTCAGTTTTGCCCCATGAAGTGATATACTTTAATATTTGAGTAAATGTGAGGGGTGTACTAATTTTGTGGTAGATTATATATATATATATATATATATATATATATATATATATATATATATATATATATATATATATACTGGTATCGGTGGCTCGCGTTGCCCGGGTATTTGGAGATGTATGTTGAGCAAAAAAAAAAGCGGTCAATTTTTTTTTATTTGACCCCTATTATGACCTCTTAAAATTTAGTATTTTGGGCTCAAATCCAGTTATTAAGTTAGATCCATGTTCAATTAACCTATATCTAAAATTCCATGTGTTTAGACTCAAAATTGTCGGAGGAGTTTCGTAGAGTTCTCAAAGGTCACATCGTCGAACTTTGACCCCTTAATCGTAAAATTTCTGACCGAAAACCGATCACATAGATTTTCCCAAATGTCAGTACCTTGTATATCAAATTTCCCATCTGTAGACGAAAAATTGATAGTTATTGCGTAGGGAAATGTACACAGACATACAGATACACAGACACGTTCACTTTTATAGTAAATTTTTAAAACTTTTATCCCTGTTATGACCCCTTAAAATGTATTTTTGGGACTAAAATCATATTATAAAGTTAGATTAATGTTCAAGGAACCAATATCTAAACTTTCAAGTGTTTAGGCCCAAAATTGGCGGATTTGTTTGGTAGAGTTATAAAATGTAAAATTGTTGAACTTAGCCCTCTTAATCGCCAAATTTCTGGCCGAAAACCGATCACATCGATTTTTCAAAATCTCAATACCTTGTATATCAAATATCGAGTCTGTAGACTAGAAATTGACAGAGTTATAGCGTAGAGAAATGTACACACACAGACAGACACACAGATACGTACACTTATGTATATATATTCGATAGATAGATATATATAGAGAGAGATTAAACAAAAATATATACGTATACAAAAATATGTACGGAAACAATATTGTGTTTACTTTAAACGTTTTACGCAAATGTTATGCAATGTATAAATCATGTAGAATATCTGCATGAATATAATTACACGTAATAGTTAACTAAAGATGATCATTCCATCAGAAAACTGATAATACTAATAGGGAATTAATTAAAATAAATGTTTAAAAGAATATGTAAATTAGCTAGATCCTTTGCTAGTGAACACCATTCTACAACCCATATATAAGAAAATTGCATTTTCTTTTTAAATAAATAGAAAAGGGTGTTTTTAATATGAATATGAATACATACAAAAGAAAAACGAATTTATAGGCGTATAGATATAGCTTAATCTATTCGCAGTTGAATTGTTCATTTTGTCTGTTAAAACTGTCGAATTATCTGCCCAATACTTATCCGAGCTTGTCAATATTCAGGATCGGACATCATAACCAACCTGCCTATTATATCCGCCTGTCAATAGTTATCTATCGACCTGTCCAGTTGACCAGGTAATTAAGGCTGCTTTTCGATATACACTATTCTCTATTCCCATATCTTCGAAAGTATTTATATGGGATTAGCAATTTAACACTGAATACGGCATATGTTATTTAACTCACTTATACGTGTTTGTGTCTATGTGGTAGCATTGGTGTTTCATTTTGGAATAAATTTGTATTGGTAATAAGTATTTTTTCTCTAGCAAAGCGGACACTCACCATTTCCTTGAAGTTAAATCCCTATAAATCATTGTTTTTCCATCTTAACTAATGCATTGTGCTCACTGTAATAAACTGCCGAAATACAGGCAAATATCAGCTATATTATTTATGGCATACATACGAAGGCACACACGAACACTCCTTCTCTCTCTCTCTCTCTCATATATATATATATATATATATATATATATATATATATATATATATATACCTATACATATATATATATATATATATATATATATACCTATACATATATATATATATATATATATATATATATGTGTGTGTGTGTGTGTGTGTGTGTGTGTATGTATGTATGTTGTGGTGTAAGTTGTTGAATAATTGCCAAGAAAGACACATAACAAATAAATAAATATATATTAACAAAAACACATGAGGGACGTAATTGAGCAATATCTTTGCTCACTGGTGGACTAGTCGTGACGATCATACTCTCCGGGGGTTTCTCCCTGCATCCTTCTGTAAAACGGTTTTCGTTGCCCGAAAGCGATACAATGGACAGAAGTGACGTAATAAAATAGTTAAATATTCCAAGTATAAGAGATACGTCACCAATATATATATATATATATATATATATATATATATATATATATATATATATATATATATATATATATATACTAAGGGGAGTAGAACAACAGTCTGAAGAGCAGAGTATATTTTAATGTAAGTAAATTCATTAATACAATTAAAATAAAAGGAAAGCAGTGCTAGTTGTAATGTACATATATAATAAGCTCGATAGACATATATATCCTAGAACTATGTTTATATTGAGTAAGACGATTGATAATGTATAATTAAAATTAAAAATCGGCTTCATAAGGAAGAACAAACTAAAGCAATAAATTGTACGATCGTTTCGGGGACGATGTTTTAATTGAGATAGACAAAATGTCTTGGACAATAATTTTATCATATATTTTTTTTTGGAAACACCGTCTCCTCATCAGCAAAAATATGTTGTTTTTTTTTTAAAACACCAAAAATAAACCTAGCATTTTGTAAAGTAAGGCACATATCTGGGAAATCTTAAAACTATAAAGGAAAATAGTTACTTTTTGATGTTTATAAACAAACTAAGATAAAATGAAATTAAAATTAAAAATAAAATAGGATTGAAAGTTAAGGTTAACTTTCTAAAAGTCGTAAGTATCATCACCAAAGCATTCATTTGGATGGTAAATGTAGTTTATGAATAGTTGAAAATGTTGATATATACAAACTTTCAAAGTAAACGCAAATGGAATAATATTACCAGTTGTAAATCGTAAATAACGCTAAATTTGAAATACACTTAAATCTTTGTAAATATATATAATTTATAAAATGTAATCTACTTCGGTTCCACATCTGGACTTATTAAACATAGGATTTAAACACATAAGCACTCCTGTAAAATTTCTTCCTTGAGAAACCAGACTGCTTTATCTAAATATATTTGGCAATTCATGATAGAAATATTCCCTTCAATTTAAATACGCATTTGTATATGTTATTACATGTAAACTTACAGCTAAGAATGTGTGCGTGTGTATGTGTGCGTCAGCATTAACCCTATTCGAGGTTAACCGGCTTTCTCAGAAGGACGAAGTTCATGGAAGTATGAAATTTACAAGCGAACCCTAGTCGCATGCATACCCAGGTCAAGGGGAGATGGCGACGCTATGCTTTTGCGACTCTTGCTGGTAGGTTTCGACAAATCTCCTACATACAGCGTCTGGATTTCCCAAATCAATCACCCATTTTAGTGACGACTAGGCTACTTTGCTTAACTTCGGTGATCTGAGGGAGACCGGTGTTTCAACGTGATTATGTCGCATACATTCAAGAATGGAGAAACATAAATAGAGTTAAAGACATTAGTATATAATGAACAGGGCTGTGACAACAGCATATATTTTTCAGTGTTAATATAATTTTTTATATAGACGGATATTATTCTAGGCATGTGTCATATGTTCAAATCAATCATTTTTTTAAATGTATTTTAATTAAAAGACGAATTTTTGATGAATGTATACAACTTTTTTTTTCGTTTTCTATCGCTTTGGTGCAGTATTAACATATATATATATATATATATATATATATATATATATATATATATATATATTTAAATTAGGGAGTAGTCACCATTTGGTTTGCATGTGTGTGTGTGTGTGTGTGTGTTTATGTGGCAAGGAAGCAAATAACCCCAAAATACTATAAAACAATATACACATTCCCAAACCAATAAAAGCAAACACACACACGCACACACACGCACCCACACATAAACACACACACGCACACACACATACACATACCCTACCCCACCCTAAAGGAAAAGAAAAAAACATTAGCAGAAAGAGATAGCGACTACAGCGAGGTCAACGCCTCCCTGGACAAACCAAATAAAAAAGCAATAAAAATTTCATCATAGCAATGTATAACAAACACTTACAAGCCTCCACCCCTTGGAAAAACTTCAAACTAACCACGAAAATCGCCATTTTTACACATTTGAAAAGAATTTCTGACGAGGACGCATCACAGACCGTCTGAAACGCGCGTAAATGATTTCAATGACTTAAAAAAATTATTACAATGATCCAAACATAATTCTCAATGAAAAACCAAGACACGGAATAATAATATACTGTTAAAAAAATACACATTGTTGGTGACTACTCCCTTATTTAAATATACATCTTTATTTCGTTGGAATTTATTAACCCATTTATATATATATATATATATATATATATATATATATATATATATATATATATATATATATATATATATGAGAATAATTGAAATAATATTTCAACGATATAGAGAGACAGGAGAAAAACAAACACACTCATATGACCATCAATGTGTTCTGCTTCATTAGAACAAATATATTTTCAAATACTGCACTCATTTTATTATTTTTAATTCATCCCTCCAGAAAAAAAGTCTAACAATAAAGAAGAAATGTTGATGGGCATACAAGGTTGGTTGTTCCTCTTCTATCGGTATATCTCTCTAATTCTTTCTCACTCTCATATATATATATATATATATATATATATATATATATATACACTATTTTATTTAATTTATATAAACAAAATCACCCTACAATAAATTTACCGTTTCAGTCATGAATTACATCGCCAGGCCACAATAAACCCGCGGTCTTATTCAAAGCCAGTAATTTTATAAAAGATGTAATGGAAAAATGTAAAAAAAATAAATAAAAAGAGAAGAAATAAATTAAAAAAAACGTCTCGCAAAAATTTATTTTAAATTAATTAGTTACAGACACATAATTCTGAATCCATATTACACTTATATAATATAATTAAAAGTCATAAATTATTTTTTTCCGTTCGTCCAATACATATATATCAATATATCCATTGTGTCTCTCATAAGTTAAATTCTCCTTTCTCTTTTCTCGCCTGTCTGTTCTTTCAAACGTCCACTCTCATGTAGACCATGCCAATTATTTGGAAATAGAGGTTAGTGAACGGACAATACAAAGCAAAGACCTTCTATCAATTGTGGCCGCTATCAACGACCATTATCACGGCCGCCGGCGTTCGGCCAGTTTCCTTTACCTCTTATGACCAGCTCTACTTGACGCATGCGATGTAGCATTAACACCTATGGTTACTTGAACGTCCATTCTTGCGTGTCAGTGTCGGCCATCACTGGGTCGTGTATAGATCGGTACAAGATACGCAGACACGCGTTGAGTGAGCGGTGATCTATTTAGATAGGACATATGTTTGCGAAATCAGAACATCTCCAACCAATTGGAATTGCCTGATGGTAGAGAGATGTTATAAGCTACCGGACGATTCATGCTGAAGGTGATAAGTTTAACACAACTGTTTAACGATGCGGATAATACGAGTGGCAATTGAGACGACAGTTTCGAACTGAGGCATATAATGATGAAAAAGTAATTTAGGATCGTCTACGTATAAATAAATAGAACGTGTTTCTGGTGTATTGGTTTTCTGTTTATTGTCTGGTATATGAATGAAGATTGCATAAAAAGATATTATATACGAACATTTATAAATTTAACCGAAGGATCTGAACAGTGCAATTTAAATTACAATGTATTGTGGACTAATCCACTGCATAGAGGTGTGTTCAGATTCACCCAGTGTACCGCGGTAGGTCCCTAATAGAACAGGCAATCAATCGATTTGATTGAAATATGGACGATTTTACTGATTTCTATGATAAAATATTGCAGGGTGAAATATTTTTGGTCCCTATTTAATTCCGGTAAGATCGGGTTCTCTGCTTGTTATATATATATATATATATATATATATATATATATATATATATATATATATATATATATAGTAGCAGGGATACCCGACGTAGCCCGGAATTTAATGATGATCAATAAATATTTCACACTTCTATTATTTTGTAATCGAACTCCGTGAAATCGCGCGGTGGGCGGAAGGTAAGCTTCACATGCTTCCATGCAGTAGCTTAGTACAAAATATGTTATTTTACATTGAACTGTAGAGAATCTAATCTTTTTTCTATGAAATTATTTTATATAAACTTCTTTCCAGTTAACAACAAAAAACATTAAGAAATTTACCTGCGGGGTGTGAACCTACAAATCATGCAAAAAAACAAAACAAATAAAAACGTTAATTTCCAAGTCTTATAATTTTTTTGCAGCTAACGAAAAAAAAAAAAAAAAGGACATTTAAGTGCGGAGTTTTAGCCCAAAAACAAAGCCATGCAAAAAAGCACGCTATACACTTTTTTTTACATAGGCATCATCACTTATCAAGGCCAAGAGGCCACTCAAGGATAAGGATTAAAGAGTGTACAGTAGACATTGGCCAATATAATAATCATTAGTAATGAAAATTTGGTAAATTTGATAACTTATATAGAACGGCTCACCAAGAACGTATTTACATTAGACTTGAACACAACCATATTGTAGTCAGCCGGAAAGCAGGAAAACGGAAGACAATTCCACAGGCGTGCAGTTCTAAGAACGAAGCTTTGTTCATGGAATCTACTTTTAGGTTTAGGCACAGATAAAGAGTGGGGGAATTATTGATAGTGTTTACAGCTAGACGAGCTTTTCTTGTGAAAGTTTGGCGAGGGGGGACCATAGATTGAAGCTCAGTTGAACACCTTCCATGAAACTTATCTACAGTAGAATTTTCAAGGCCTGTCTCATTATTCTAGCATTGTTGCTAAGCGACAACATGAAAGCGTCGGCTTTACCGATGATAGATAAATTTAAATAACGATTTCGATTATCGGTAATTATCCGAGGTATTCTGAGACAAAATTTTACTAAGATCACTGGAAGAGTATATACTGAAGTTCTGAAATCTGTTCAGCCGTTTCGGAGTCTATAAGGAACGCCCTCACACACACAAAGTTGCATTTGTATGATTGTGGAGATAGATATATATACGTGTGCATTTGTGTGTAGAAACTTAGAGGGAGGAAGACAGATTTTTTTTTTTTTTTGCATATAAATATGTATAATCAGAAATCCGAAAGTAACAACTCCTATTTTCAATTCGACGCATTTAATCATAGGTGGTTTCAAATTGCGTTGTAATTATTGAACTAATAATCTACCACTTTGTTGCAGATATTACTGCAACGAAACCCAGGAACGCCGATCTCGTCAAGGACGTGCATCAGAAGCATGAATTCGTTATTGAATTCTTCGAAATACTGAATTGTAAATGGCGATAACTATGTAAAAAAAAATGTGTTAGACAAAAACTCGCCTGTTTAAATCGTCTAACCTTCGTCGTCCTAACTGTTTAACTTTTTCATATAAACTTAAGATTGAAATCAGCCTCGTATATTCTCCTCGTACGTATTATCTCTGATGAGCTTTTTTCTTACATGTTAGACATTTGAAATTGTATAATAATGTGGAAATTTGATTTCGCATATAAATCTTGAAAAGCTTGAAAAAAAGTGCAACAAATAAACACACATTTTCTATCACTCCATTCACATAATGGCGCCAACATCAATTGCGAGGGAACAGTAAATCAAATTAGATATATAATTATTATGGCATATAATAAAAATATCTCCCCCACTCCCAATTCATATATAAAGAGAAAGACAAAACGAACAGAGAGGTTGAATGATACGCGAATATAAAAATAAGGATATGTATGAGAACGGGCTAGATGGTGTGTGTAGGGAAGAAATAAAGGTCTGACCTACTCGAATGATCATTGTGTTCTGTTCATTTCTAATTCGATTAGCGCACTCTACAGCCAGCACCGATGTGGAATTCGCTGTTCAGAACTTAATCACCCGTGAGGCTATTGGCCCTAACGATCTGCCAAGAAGTGACCTGACCCCTTTCTTTCACTGTGTCTTCTCCTTCGCCCTTAAACAGTAGAGCATCTTTTTCTTTCTTTTATATTATTTTTCTTTTTTCATTTTTTCTTTCCTAAATCATTTCCTAAAGACTTGCTTTTATTTTATATTTGATTTTGGTTTATCGATGAGTTTTCTTTGTTTTACTCTTTTGAACCAAAAAAAAAATGTCCAAACTTTGTTTTCTATCATTGGGCTTTATTCGTGTTCTCATTTCATCCCTTCACACAAACCTCCTAGAATCTTTTTTTTTCTTCATTTTTTAAAATTATTTCTGAACTCTTTATAATTATACAACTCTATGGACAATCCGGGCGTATCTACTCGATTGTCTGAATCTTGTATAATAATAATAAAGTTTATTTATGTCTGTCTGTTTGTCCATGATTATGTTACATATGTACAAAACGTACACTCTTTCACCAATATATTTTCTTACAGAAAACTTATATTAACTAATTTATATTCGAACATGAGGTCTCTACCTATATATATATATATATATATATATATATATATATATATATATATAGTATATTTATAACTACTTATTTATCACATAAATAAATATACGGAGATATAATTTTATGAGTAAATTTTAAGTATTTACTTCAACAGTGGTAGAGCTAGGTAGTAAGGCATGTAAATATATATGGCAATTAAGCTACACAGAATATGCCGTGTTTCATTCTCGTGGGAGTTCGTCAGGCGTACGCCATAAGCCAGACAAATTCTCACGAGGAATAAACGCGGAATATTCTTAGTAGCTTAATTGCAATACATACTTTCATAATTTTTATATAATATATATATATATATATATATATATATATATATATATATATATATATATTTATTTATTCTAAAGTCATATACCCGCTAGACTTTGGAACACCCTTCCGGGTCGCTGCCTCCCTAACTCTGCTAACATACAGAAGTTCAAATGTAACGTGAATCGACATCATGCTGCCTAACTCCCTACATAGTAAACTTGTAGCTTATGTTCCTGATAGTAACCTCTATATCACTATATCAAAGTGGCAATGTGCCTTGTTTGGGGTGAAAACGTATGTTTTTTTTAATTCTTTTTTTCCTAATTTTTACCTAACTTTTCTTTCTCTTCTTCTTTCAGGTTACAAACAAGCCTCCCGTTTCTGACTGTTTCTGGTATGTTTCATTCGTCTCACCTACTTATTGCAAAAACCTTGGTTTTATTGGGTTTTTTTTTAAATTCTCGATGGGGCATTCGTTTTCTTTTTTCTATGTACTTGTTCTTTCTTTATTTTTTAGATTCGTTTTTATGTGGCTTCTACTTTTCAAGATTTCTCCATTTACTATCTTTGTCGACTTATGTATTTAAAAGAAAAATATCAAAAGATTGTGACATTTTATTTGCCTTCATTTGTGTTTTTTTCTATTTCCCTTCAATTTTCCTCCATTGTCTCCACAAACATTGTATACTCCTTTTTTATTCTCAGTGAAGCAATTTTTGGTTCTATTTTGTTATATATTTATTAAACAACTCATTTTTAGTTCTAAGTTTCTTCATTCTTGTCTCTATGTTTTTGACCACAAAATATTATAAAGTTTGTGGCATATTGTTCGGTTTAATCGATAGACTATTCCCTTATTTTTCCACGGAGATTTTTTTCTGTCCTCATTTTTTTTATTTTTTTATTTGTAATTCATCTTCGCTGATGTTTCATGTGTACCTTATTAGTCACTTATTGTTATTTCTTTGTTTTCAATCTTATATTAATATATCTTGCTTTCGATTTTATATTACTTTCTCTTCCTTATTTTAACTTCCATAAAAATTCTTAATATAGACTAGTATGAAGCCTGGTGTTTCCCAGTCATGAAATACAATACGCTTAAAAATGATATTTTAATTTTTGCAGACCTCTTTTTACTTATAATAAAATCAATCCTCTATTGATTATTATATATAACTAAGAATAATTTGCCAAGTGGAGTAATTCGTAAGAAAAATTTAAAAAAATAATAATGAGAATGTCGTTCATATAATTCCGTCTGTATTTGTAACAAATATCACGTCAGCTGATATTTGGGATTGACGATGAATTGCGTGGAAATGTCACTTCTGATTAATGTTTAGGTTTAAAACATGCAAACGAATATATTTTCGGCCATTGTAAATGGTAATCTGTCTTTTATCCGAAACCGAACTCGTTAATATAAAAATATTAAAAAAAAAAATGATGAGGAACACCGGGATTTAAATCTGTAGTCGACTGCTCTACTAATGTCTGGATGGTCAATAAGTATTAGCTCCTTGTCCGTTATAAAGTAATATATTCCCTGGTTAAATTTCGTTTCTTTTATCTATAAGAAATAACGGTTTGTTTTGGATTAGATTTTTGGAATTATCGACACTGACCGGATGAATTTCGGTACAAACATACCTAAGATCTCTGCCAGACATATCAGGCCTCTACATTGCGAGTGAAACAGTTACATTTGCGAGTGATTTTTAAAAGTGGCGAGTAGAAATAATGAAACAATTTTGGTGTTTGTATTTCTTTCACAGACACTCTTTCAAAGCTCACTACTGAGTGAAAAATATCTTTTCAACTTGTTATTGTTTTTTTTTAAATAAAACGAGCAAAGTCAAATTATTTATATAATAAAACGTTAAATAGAACAATATATCCCTTTCTTTAATAAAGGCTGTTTAAAAAACATCTGAAAAAATTTGTATATTTATATTTTAAAATCTTTACATAAACTTCGATGCCTATTTAGAATTAAACTTAAAAAATATCTTTATGATATATGTACTCGTCACGGAATGAAGACGTCGTATTCAAAAAATCAGGTGTGTTTGGCGAGTAACTTTTTTTCTGGCAAGTAAATGAAAATATTTTGTTGTCAAAGGTCAACTAAAGATAAATATGTCTGTAGAGCCCTGCATATTAATCTGCTTTATGTAAAATTTAAAAAAAAATAGGCTCAGCCGTGTCGGAATCTATGCGAAAAGAAACCTACACACAAAAAGTGAATTTTATAGCATATAAAAACAATTAATAGTAGAGAATGGTCTTATTTTTTTTTATAGAATTCGGATTTATTTTTTTTTTGTTTTTTTTAGATAAGGTTTTAATATTTGAGTTATTTGACTAATGTTATTTTCTTGGGGTTTCTTCTCACAACTTTTTGGCCAATGTACTCTGTGAATTTATTTTGGGGTATATTGTCTAGTCGGGTAATTAGAGACAGAAGACAAAATTATTGAACAAGTCTACTGAAAGAAGAAGGGCGTGTATTGAGCGACAATATCCTTTTAAACAGGCGTAGCATGAGATGAACTACAACATTGAAATTATTAATTATAAAAAGAGTAAATTATAAATTACAGAAATAAGTGAGATTATTTATCATATATCTATATATCTATAAAAGTGAACGTGTATGTGAGTATGTCCGTGTACATTTCCCTACGAAATAACTCTATAACTTTTAAGTTTACAGACTCGAAATTTGATATACAGGGTACGGATATTTCGGAGAATCTTTGTCATTGGGTTTCGGCCAAAAATGTGGCTGTTAAGGGGTCAAAGTTCTACGATTTGATCTTTGAGAACTCAATCAAATTTCTCCGCCAATTTTGGGAATAAACACTTAAAATTGTATATATAAATTCCTTGGACATGGATCTAACTAAATAACTTGATTTGAGCTCAAAACAATAAATGGTAAGGGGTCATAATAGGGGTCAAAATTTAAAAAATTGACTTCTGCCGTCCTACTAAATTACTCTATTACTGGTCTAAACATTTGAAATTTTACATAAAGGGTATTCAGAGATAGGGTAAGTTTTTTAATCGGTTCGGGTAGAAAATCTTTAATTACCAATATATAAATGTATGTATGTATGTTTGCATGTCTGCCTGAAACTTTCGACAGAGGCCACCGGTTTTAGGAAGATCAGTACCGTTTTGACCCTCCATCTTTCAGGCGACAAATATCGAAGAATTGGCTAAAAACATTAATAACTCCACCTTCAACTGGGCACTTTTCTACAGGAGGGGTCGAATTTTTCGCTGATATTTTCGAAAGTCATCCTCTCCGATTGTCTAGCCTCTACTTAAACCTACTTCACTTCCGGTTTGGCGGTGGTCGTAACAGCAAAGACGTCATTTTTTTCACCGTTCTTTTCTTCATTTGCCGTACGGGTTCGAGCTTGCCTTCCCACTACCACTTTTTAAAAAAATTATTTTTTTGCTCAACACACACCTCCAAACACCCGGGCAACGCCGGGCTGAAATGCTAGTATATATACATATATATATATATATATATATATATATATATATATATAGAGAGAGAGAGAGAGAGAGAGAGAGAGAGGATAGATAATGTTGTTAAACAATCAAGTATTTACCATTCTTCATATCCAAGTGAACAGTTTCCGGGGTTAAATACTACGCACTACTTCCAAAATTCTTTACTCAAAAACAATACGAGCCTTTGTCAAAACTCCCCACTCTACAGTCAGCATACAAACCGGTTTGTACAAATTTTTAAGCGTTTAATTACCAAAGAATATGTCGCCCTGCTTTTAGTAGCACTTCAGATCACAGATAGAGAGAGGGATATAATGAGAAGAAATCTAGGAACCAAGTAGTAAGACTATGCAGTGTAAACAAATATTTCTCTATTACTCTCCCCCCCCCCCGATTCGCGCTTACTGTGACGTTATATTATGATTAATAATTAAGAAACTGTGGAATATTTAAAATTTCAACCTATATATCTATGAAAGTAAAATTGTATGTGTGTGTGTGTGTGTGTATACATTTCCCTACTAAACTATTGTCAATTCTCAGTCTACGGACTCGAGATTTGAGATATAGGGGTATGATATTTGAGACATTCTTATAATAAATTTTCGGCCAGAAATTCAGTTGCTAAGGAGTCAAAGTTAAACGATTTGACCTCTGAAAACTCTACCACACTCATCTGCCAATTTTGGGTCCAAATATTTGAAATTTTAGATGTAGGTTACTTTGACAATGATCATTTTTTTTTAATTTCATGTTTCCAAATGGTCAAAGTTCAAAAGATTTGATCTTTGCGGTCTCTAGCAAACTATTCTGTCTATTTTTTTTTTATAAATTGAAATTTTGTATGAATTGACATTTTTTTGTATAAATTGAAATTTTACATAAAGAGTATTCATTTACGCTACAAACATTTTACTCAGTTTTTGGTGAAAATTTGGTTGTCCCGAGGTTAAAGTTGAAAGGGTTTACCTTTGCCGACTCTACCAAACTCAGCCGCCAATTTTGCGTCTAAATACTTGAAATTTTAGATTTAGGTTAACTGTACACGATTCAAACTTTTTAATTTATATACATATGCAATTTCTTATGTATAAAAATATGCGTATAAGTTATGAG
Organism: Euprymna scolopes; assembly: GCF_053919585.1. Lineage (NCBI taxonomy): Eukaryota > Metazoa > Mollusca > Cephalopoda > Sepiida > Sepiolidae > Euprymna > Euprymna scolopes. Next base: position 99,342,614 of record NC_136501.1, on the reverse strand, counting down.
CAGTACATAAGGGCCGAGCAAAGTCTGGCTGAATTTCTAGTATTACAGCAATGTACGTTACTGAATAACTGCTACAAGAATTCAACTACTCTTTGTCGTAAGCCGCTGTTCTATTGTATGTCTGGAAGTGTTTATATATTCATGAAATACTTTAGATCAATATCACATTGTGACAATTAATCGGCCTTTGATCCGTCGAAAATTAGTTAACTTTTTTTGTTTTTGTCTACATGTCATGTTCTTCTTTGTAGTGGTCATAGTCTAACTATATTCTAATTGGGTTTCCTTTTATTTATTTTGGCTCATTTCTTCATTTGCTTTATCTGATTTTTTCCCTTTCTTATTATTCGGTTTGTTTCATATTTGAACCAGAAACGACGAAGTATTTTCTCGTCTACAATCCATATCTTCCTAATTTCCTTTACTATTTTCTCTATCAAACGTATGATTTTCCGTTTATTGGCTAATATTTCTAAATAGTACAGGTTTATTCTTGTTTATTAGAAAATTAATCTGTATAAAAATCGGAAAATATTGTGCAATCAGAATCAGTAAATGCTGCTCCGTTTTATCTTACACTAAAAACGATTATTTTCCTTGTTTATTTTATTTATTTTTGTTTATACCCATGTTTTAATTGTCCGCTGTAATGCAAACTTATATTTAAAAATTTTAAACTACTAATAAAATTAAAATCTATTTATCACCATGTAAGTTTATTTTTATGTTTTCAAAATTACAAGCGATGTTCTAACGTAATATTTCATATTTTTTCCGCCAAAATGAATAAGAGGAGATTGCAAATCGCATCGTTATGAAAAGTGAACATTTCTGTTCATGACTTGAAAGTTAATGTCTATGTTCAAGAGCATGACATTGCAAGGCTCTAAAAACAGCCTTATGACAGACGTGCTTCAGAAGCAGAGATTGTTCAATGAATTATTAGCAAAAGCGATTTAAGAATTGTTGTGAATATGCAAAAAACATTTCTACAGCAAAAAATATCGCTTATTCCTCACTTTATAGTTCTTCAACTTTTAGGCCCTGTCCGTTGGGCATTAGAATACACCGACTGCCCCCCTGCAGAGGGTAAAAGTCTCTCAATGGGGGTCCTTGATATAAACCTTAAACTATAGCCATGGTGAGGCCCCAGCTTGTGGGCTTTATGGAGTGTGGAGCCACCCTTTAATTATCATTGCTCCCAGGTCCACTCTGACCCGGAGTGGTAGTACCTGTTAGGCTTCCAACTATGGGTTAAATAGAAACCGACTTGAAAACAACAAATATATTCTATTAAAAAAGTTTTCTTACGAATCTTTGGATTCGGCATTAAATAACCCGAAAAGGGTTGATATGCCGTAAAATAACCAACCAACCAACCAACCAACAATCAACTTTTTTTTAGGTAAAATATGCAATAATTTACTTTTGTAACGAGAATGGTATATGTATATATTACATTTTTCAGAGGATCAGCAAAATAATCAATAGTGAATTATACCATAGTTACATATTTAGGCATTTTAAAGGATCGAAAACAGAATCAGTGAGTTTTAACAGAATCAGAAATTGTATCGAACAAAGGAAAGTTATTCGTAGTCAATGCCAGTGGTCAAAGAAAAAAATGCCGTAGTCATCTTTAGTAGTGGAAATTTGGTAAATTACTTAAGGGAATGACCCATCAAGAAATGTGTACGTTGCATATGAACACGACCATATTGTAGAGAGTAGGAAAAGCAGGAAAACGGGAAGAAGCTTTGTTAATGGAATCTACGTTTAGGTTTAGGCACAGATAAAAAATGGGGAGAATTATTGATAGTGGTTTTAGCTATAGAGTGCAGCTCAGAGGAGCACTTGGCATGTGTGAAAGAGGTTGCAGGGAAAAGAAAAGAGTATTCCCCAATTGGCTACGAAGTCTATTCTGAACAGTGTCGATGACAGAAAAGCTATTTCTAGCAGGTTCTGCTCAGATATGACAACAGTACTCAGTCATTGGAATAACTGGCTCGTATACAGGTAGAGAATTGCATCAGCAGTGAGATTTCTACTGTATCCCATATGTTTCTTCTTTTCTCATTAAGCAAACACATCACTTAATGCTACAAAACAATTGTTTCTTCGAAGATAAATTTCTACTGTATCACATTTTGGTATAATTACTAGAAGGTCAGCCCAGATTTGTTCTGTTTTTAACTTTATGTGCATATTAATGGATATATGAAAAAGTGTCTCCTCTCCACGTAACTTACATTTAAAAAGATATTCCCAAATATCAATTTCCCTTAACTCAAATTTTGAGTCGTTAGACTGGAAATTGACAGAGCAGTATGGTAGGGAAACGTATACAAGCAGACAATTTCACTTTTGTAGATATATAGATTATTTATTTTCATTTATTTATCTTATAGAATATGTCAATTATTTTTTGCGAATACTTCTTTCGATAATTCAAAAGTTTTCAATATATATGTATGTGTGTGTGTATGTGTGTGTGTGTGTGTGTATGTATGTGTGTGTACAGAGGGTGACCCAAAAAACAGGCGCCAACTCTAATTAGGCCACATTTCTTAGTGTTTTGTCCGAATGAAATGAAACTTTATTCCTAACATGTGTATTATATTCAAAACATCACATCAAAACACTAGGGTGTTTGCCCTTTTTTTCTACGTTCTACAGCATATGTTCTAGATGGCCTCCATTTAGCTTTTGCTGTTTTTTTTTTTGGGGGGGGCACTCTGTATATAGCAAATTATAAAATATATATGACAATTAAGCCACACAGAATATTCCGCGTTTCATCCACAGGCATAAGCCTGATGAATCCTAGCGTAGATGAAACGGGGAATATTCTGTGTAGCTTAGTCGCCATATATATATAGTTTATAACTTGCTACTTAGCTCTACCTACATATTGAGCACTGTTAGTGTAAATACTTAAAGTTTACGCATAAATCTATACTCTCGGTAAATTAAATTTATGTGATTAAATGAAGTAGCCATATATATATTATTTGATGGTAAACAGTTACATATGGTCGCTACAAGCAGCCATCTGTTTCAGTCAATGAGACTTCGTAAGGCGACCCTAAACCCATGTGACGTCGGTGGGTGCAGGGTCGCTTGATGAAGTCTCATTGACTGAAACTTATGGCTGTTTGTAGAGACCATATGTAACAGTTTATCTCAAATAAAAATGCTTTGCTCTTGTTATTAAGCATTGCTTAACAACTTCGTTGTATTCATATCCGAACAGCTCAAACTTATTATATATATATATATATATATATATATATATATATATATATGGGCAGAGAGAGAAAGGTAGATGAAGATGATAAGTTCACTGTATATGATTTATTGATCTTGGGATTTTTATTAAATTAGTTCGCAATTAGTCATACAAGTCCCATTTTTTTATTTCATTGCAACCATTTTTTGAAAAATCTCATTTCTCAACTTTTTATCTGAATTCATTCGACATCTCTTCTAATTTAATTACGACTCAGTTCAGTTGAGAATTTTTCTATTAATTCTTTTTATAGCGTTTTTAAGCGAAATTTTATCTAATCAATTACTAGTTGTGATACACGTGAAAAACTCCTGCACTCTACTGACGCATGTGTATATTCATATGAATGGTGTCCAAAAGGAACTCTGCAGCGTTTTGAACTTGAATAGATTCTTCCTTGTTGAGGATATATTTCTTAAATTTTTACACGAGTTTAGTAAGACATTGAGAAATTCTTCAAATAAAACTGAAAAATTGAACCCCTGTAAAAAATAAGGTTTTAAATGTTACTCTATTTCAGGTCTGCATACGTGTGCTATTTTCAAAACAATATCCATAATAGATTTCAGAAATACTGGATTGGGATTTAACTCTTATTTCGGTCCTGCTGTTTGCCTTCAATGTTTGCAAGGTTTAGGTTTTGTAAAAATAGACACTTTTTTTTAATATCCCCACAAGAAAAAGTTGGTTCTAGTAAATTCTGTGAAATGGAGTGGCCATCTGACATTGTTACTGAGGGAGATAATATATGAAGCCTAAAATGGGCAACATTTAAAAGATATATTTTTTATAAAAGGCGTGTTAATTTTCCATTAATTTTCCAACATTGCCCAATTGCTAATTCAGATCGTGTTAAAATTATTGAAAGCAATCTTATAAAATTAATATATTTTAATACAAAACCTTCAGTGACTTTTTTGGACAGATTCTATATAAGTAGTGAATGTACATGTGCAGGGAGGGTTCTAGTTCTATCGATACTACAACCACCGATTTCCTAATTCATGAAGTTTTGAATAACTCACCCAGCGCTGGTAAAACTACGTTTCGGCAGGGTTCTCAAATCATGAATGTAAACAAACTTAGTAGCAAAAAGAAGATGCGATATGTCAGTAAGTTTTTCTATTCTTGCCAAGAAAATGCTTCAGAAGCAGAAAAATCGCTAGGCTATGGTTATCGATATAATTATCACAATTGGGGGTGTGGCTTATTTTCGATGCATAAAACGATTCGTTTAGTTGTTTTGTTTTTTATTTGATTCTATTTGAAGAAAAATCTATCAGTGCTGATAGTAATGAAAATAGATGTAAATCCACTGATTTGAAAATACCAGCTACAATATAATGCATAGATCATCTCCCACAATTGTGTTAGTTTTCGAAAAATATCCGTACATTAACCCTGTTCTTTTTCAGTAATCCTGGAAAATAACTACTTTATAGTTAAATATTAAGCCATATGTATATATATATATATATATATATATATATATATATATATATATATATATGAATTATATGAGAATTTGAAATATGAAAATTATTAACTATATATATGTATATACATTTTTATGTTTAAATACAAGGGAAATGATAAAATTCTCGTCCTAGAAAAGACGATATAATTCCTTTTCCGTTTAATGAAAGCGTTTTTCACTTTTCTTGCACACCATCTACTTTTTGACCAAAAACAGAAATAACAAACGATTGGTTTCTTTTTTTTTTTTTTTTTTTGAAGACCATCTACTGATTGAACAGTAGTTTACAAATCCCAAGAATAATAGGAGCCTGTATTTTGTCTGAAAGTGGCACAATTTTCAACAAGCAAGATCGAAGATACGCCGCTGTACAACTCGTGCTCTCTACCGATCCAAGTTATGCCATCAGGACCAGGATCAGTACCCTAAAAATCCTGGATTGTCACGCATAACACAGATGTACATAGGATGAGAAAAACTAAGTTTTCGGTCTCGGTTACCTACTTCACTGTTGTGTAAAGTGAGGGGCACATAATTTCACCTCACAGCTTCGAAGTTCGCTTGAAAGTCACCAACAAATTGTATCTGGATGTGCTGAAGAGTGTGGTTATCCCTGGTTCCAACAGTTGGCCGCTGGCAGACGCTGGGCCGGTACACAATTCCAAAGAGACCCAAGCATTGCTTCAGAAGGAGTACTACGATGTGTACTCTTCTCTCACTTGCCCTCCTCCCCGACCTAAACACGATTGACTTCTTCATTTGGTCACACGTCAAAACCATTCTCAACATGACCTCCCTCATCCTCAACGATAGCCCGATCTCCGCCATCCGCCGAGTATTCACCGAGCTCCGGCCGTATCGATGCGGTTATTGTGGCTGAAGTTGCTACATTGAATCGATGTCCGCTCTACTACATAATCAATTAACCTGAATTGTTTTTTTCAATAAAAGCTGTTTCAAAAAACATCTGTATTGTTTTCTTTAAGGCGACAAATGAATCGATCACCCGGTACACACACCTATGTCTATGTTGAATCATGAGTTATTGCAACAAGTAACTAATTTCATGCCCTCAATTAAAACACGGTATAAGACATATATATATTATTTAATTTGAATTCATTATTGAGATGACATTTTTTTTATAATGTTATTTATTGCGGACTATTATCCTCATCATTTCTTAGTTTTTTCACAACGTTTCGGCCAAGTATTCCTCTGGCCTTCGTCAGGTGGTAACCATGACGGATTAAGAACTCTGACTCTCCTAACTGCATACACTGCAATGACTACCTTCCATAGTTGTTGTCGCCCCCCGCCACGATCTGGCAGGTTTTTGGTAGGATGTAGACCGCTATCATCAGACAATTCTCCCCTGGAACCGCAGAGATCCAACGTCTCTATCAACTGTGCCACGGGCCCCGAAGATCGATCAAGGTTGAATTTTTTGGTCTTATAAATGGATGTTTATTATCTTATCTTTCATGATCGGGTCCGTACCGATTATTATATATATATTATTTAATTGGAATTCATTATTGAGATGAGTATTATTATCCTATCCCGTCATGGTTACCATCTGACGAAGGCTGGAGGAATAGTTGTCCGAAACGTCGTGAAAAAAATAAGAAAAGGATGAAGCTAATAGTCCGCAATAAATAAAATTAGGTAATAAGACTTTCAGAATCTTATTCTAATATCTTTTATCCCTAATCACTAACTCGTACTCGATAACTCGACCTAGTAGAAATAAGCTCTATCTCTGTTTGTTTCCGTCTTTCAATTTCTGTTGATTTACTATCAAATGTACCAGGGATTAGAAAGAATCAAAGAATAAGAACAGTATATGAAAAATAAAAATTACCATCGAGCGAAAGAGAGCGAGATTGTCTTTTTGATACTCTTTTGTGATGAGTCCTAATCGTTTTTCGATATGACTGTCTCTCCAGCGATTCACCGCCATCCTACTTTTGTATACGTTCAAACCTATTTAATCACACATACGCATCATATATATATATATATATATATATATATATATATATATATATATATATATATATGCAAATATAATCAGTCTTTACACGTCCCGTTGCATCTCTTCTATCAGACTTTATCTGAGGCCGAGCTCTTGTCAGTCTACTGGTTATTCGCAGCAAAGAACACTCGACCGACCGCTGGACTCCACATAGACCATATCACTCCTAGAGATATTTCGGCACCCGGCCAACAGGCATTCCCAGAGTACATTATCCAAAGCGATCCCTCACCGAGCAGATCACTCGACTGGATGCATAAAACTAATAGCCATAATAGAAGCACTTTCATTTCTTTCTACTTGGTCAGAGAATAAACCTCTTTCAAATACAGTAGACGCTATTGAAGTAGTCAAAGCGTGCACAAAAAATACATTAGGTTTTGTCGATCTCCTGCATCTCTTTTACACACACGCACACACACACACGCACACACACAATATATATATATATATATATATATATATATATATATATATATATATATATATATATATATATATATATGATTTCTGCTCTTATACTGCACTAAACCTTTTGTCTTCGGTCAGGGATTAGACATCTTTCATGACTGAAACAATTTTTATTTTTATATTTATTTTGTCTCTATCCAATGTGCTTTTTGTAGGAGGTGGGAGGAAGGCGATTTACGACACATAAAAACCGACATTGTATCTAACTCTGCTCTTATAATGTTGTAAATAAATAGGTACAATACATTTATTTGCAATTTTATTATTATTATTATTATTATTATTACTATTATTATTATTATTATTTAAAACTATCGCCATTGTTATTAATATTTTACTATATTTACATAATTATGTTTTATTTTTATTCAACTCTTGCTATTATCATGATGATAACTATTAATAACATTATTTTTATCGTTCAACAAATTTATCCCAGGTTCTACCCATTTATTACACATAAAACACTTTTGGATCTCTTTTTTGTCGTGTGAATTAAATGCTAATATATTGCAAAAATGTTTTTAAAATAAATAAAATACACATTTGTTGCGAGCGTTTATTGTACATATCGATATCAATCAAGTCTCTGTTCTCTGCCGTTTGACACAAAAATGCTTATACGTTGTAAGAATTTTCATAAATTATTAAAAAAAAAAAATCAACATTCTTCTTCCAAGACGGCAGATATAATACAGGTGAACTCTACCAACCATTGTTGAAAAAAAATTGTTTTTAAACGCTGTCCAAAATACAAATTTCTAGATTCTTCTCAACGTCATTTTTTACCAAAAGCAGGGGACCGCTTGAAATATAAAAAAGTAAAAAAATATATATATTAAATAAAAGAAAGGGTTTTCAGACTTAAACCGACCCTCAAACTATTAAAATAATTATTCTGGAAGAATACGTAGGATTTTACTATATATATATATATATATATATATATATATATATATATATATATATATATATATATATATATATATATAGTTAATTCATTTTGCACATAAAATAATATACGAAAGTATGAGTTTGTACGTAAACTTTAATGGTGTACTTCAACAGTGTTCAATACTAGGTAATAACTTATGAAATATATATGGCAATTAAGCCACGCAGAACATTCAACGTTTCATCCACACTAGGGTTCATAAACCTAATAAACCCAAGCGTGGATGAAACACGGACCATTCTGTGTAGCTTAATTGTCATATATAGTATAACCCTTACTATCTTTAATATATTTATATATATATATATAGTGTATATATCTATATATAGTGTATATCTCTCTATATATAGTGTATATATCTCTATATATAGTGTATATATATATATATAGTGTATATATATATAGTGTATATATCTCTCTATATATAGTGTATATATATACATAGTGTGGATATATACTATGTATATATATATAGTGTATCTATATATGTATATATATATATAGTGTATATATATATAGTGTGTATATATAGTGTATCTCTCTCTCTATATATATATATAGTGTATCTCTCTCTCTCTCTCTCTATATATATATATAGTGTATCTCTCTCTTTCTATATATATATATATATATATAGTGTATCTCTCTCTCTATATATATATAGTGTATCTCTCTCTATATATATATAGTGTCTCTCTCTCTATATATATAGTGTATCTCTATATATATATAGTGTATCTCTCTCTATATATATATAAATAAATAAATATATATATATATATATATATATATATATATATATATATATATATTAGATGTAGGCGTCGTTGACTTGGTTTAAAAACAGCTTACAGAAAATGGACTGTGATTGATGAAAGTGTGATAGGTTATTAGAATGATGGAGTTGTAAAGAAATAGGTTTTCATACTCAAATATACTTGGACCAAATATGATGAACGTAAAGAATTGTTGCAAAAATATATTTTTGATATCAAATTTGTTTCCATTCGTAGCCAAGAGTGACCAACAAAATGATATTTCCTTACAAAGACAAAATGTTATATCTATAATAATATAAACATACAAGAAATAAATGTTACCATAGTCAATAAAAGTTACTTTTATGGTAGAAAACTTCATTGGTTTGTATTTTTAATAGTTTGTAGTATTTATTTTTTAATTCAATGACCGGTTTAAAAAGAAAATGGCAGCGACTTTGAAATGGAGAGCCCCGTTTTCAATTTGAAGGAGGGACACATGAGCATCATGTGTTAACAATTCAAGAGAGTTCCGTCAACGCAAGGAATATTTATAAATATATTTTAATGTTTTCCATTATTTTCTGCTTGAGAAAAATTCGATTATGGCATGTGTAGTTTATATAAAAATTCATTTAAGTAGTAATCGCCTCAAATCGTTTTAATTTCGGTTCGCTAAAATTATTTCAAGTAAAGGGCATTAAAAATTATTTCAAAACTAAAAAAAAACATGAATTGAACTGTTATTGACTATTATAACATGTAATTCTTGTATATTTATTTTTTCGGATAGTCGTTTGTTGGCTTTTCTGCTAAACACTCTTACTAAATAATATCGAGGAAATATCGAAAAACAAAGAAACAAAAACAGTTTCGCAAAATAATGAAGCTTTACTTACTTTAGTAAAATAATCCGAAATAGCAAAATGGGATATTACAAAAGTAAATACGTAATTACTTTAGTTTTTTTAAATCAAAGAAACGATATAAATATGAATAAGAAGAAAATGGCGCCCCTTTTCAAGCAGAACAGCTTCGTTTCAGTTTTATAGTATTGAACGGTGTAGTATTGCGCCGTCGGATAAAGGGCTGTAGTATTGTAATATAACGAACACACAGAAAGAGTTGTAATCAACTGAACCCCTTCTAGTACACTGACAAAAAAAAGATTAAACAGATATATAAATAAAAATAAAAAGGTTATGTAATTTTTTTTCAAAAAGAAACGTGACCACGTGAGCAGGATTTTATTCCTTTTCTGACAGGATAATAAATAACGTTCTTATTTTTTTATTATTTATCTATTTTCGAAAGAGTGACACATGCAAGTGGAGAAGGAAAAAAAACAGTGTTATGTAAAATTTGTGCCGAAGATTGTCAAAAGTTCCGACTTTTTTTTGTTTTCACTTTACTATGAACGTAAATTTATGAAGTGAATTTATTCGACACCCAATGATTCAACTAAAAAAACATAAATAAAAGCAAACGTGAATTTAGATTAAAGTTAAGGTGTTATTGTGGACCTTTACCCCTTTTAAAAAATCTTGTTAAACTTTGTGACATATTTACATTCTATGGAGGTCAGACGCGAACGCACATCCCACAATTTTATTATACCATCCCTATTTAAGTTGAAACATACTTATCAAAGTATTCTAATGTACATCTATATAAAACCCCTTTGTAAACGTTTTTTTTATTTTTTTTATTTCCATACTTTATAGGACAGGCGCGAACGCAGACCCCGCAATTTTTATGAACCACAGTTCTGCCAGATCAAAATACCCATTCCCGATCCTCGATACATCTTCTATCATTATATGTAATCAGTTATTTTTAAAATATTCGACCATATTGGAGCTTAATCGTGACCAGACACACACAAAGCTTTATATATATATATATATATATATATATATATATATATATATATATATATATATATATATATATATATTGTTGTGTCGGTATCAATAACAATACGAACGCAGAAAGTAAAGGTAAAACAAATATATTAAGACGAAAACATAATACATCTTTACAAAGGAGCAGTTGTACTCCAGTTGGAATATTGTCCGACAGAGGGCGTGTTAAAGTCTTCCATGGAGCAACCGGCACATGCGTCTTGCCTATTTGTCGTTCGAAAACAGCTATCCGGTGTTGCAGACTTGATGCCTTTATCTATATCTTGTTAATCCACGTATGCTAATTAGTGGGCGTCTTCACAACATATATATATATATATATATATATATATATATATTATGAAAACCCGTTATTGCAATACATCGCGTAAACATCAATATTTAACTCGAAATAATTATTTCTTAAATAAGTACGTACTTCAGAAATAAACTTGAAACAAGTACCTCTTATCTCAATAGCCTGTAATCAATGTTAATTTCACTCGTCAGTTAGAAATGTCAGGCTGACACGCAGAGCTTCAATACCTCTCCGAGTCAATAGATAAGCATTGTATAATGTAATTATGAAGTTTAACTATTTTTTAATGGTTAGATTATGATAAAGGGCAATAAAAGTTACTCAATAAAAAAATAGTTTGCTGATAATAATCTGTCTGGTGAATCTTTCGATATCTTGTTCTTGAAAGTCAAGAAAACAGAAAGACACACGCAAAAAAGAAGAAATAAAAGACGGTTCTTATTCTATTTCTGCGTTATTGTCTGTCGTCCTGTTCTCGTGAAGGGAATCAATATTACTGATCAATAATCGATCGACCCGCATCGTTCATCAATGAGGAGCTATGGAGGCCAAATGAATGAAACTAGGAAGTCGATGAGCTGCTCTGCGAAACCAATCGAAAACGCCACGTCAGTTCAGGAGAACTACCACCAAATTTCTTTCCTATTGTTGGTCTATAAAAGCGCACAGATATGAAAAGGCAGTTTTAGTCGGTGTTTTGCGTTTTCGATACGTTAATTTTTCTAAAATATACACAGAGTGAAAATGGTAACTAAGTATATATATATATATATATATATATATATATATATATATATATATATATATATATATATATATATATATATATTATACTTATTGAATACCTACAGGCACTACCGTTTCATCGTTTCGGTAATCATCAGTACCACGACTGAAACCGTTCAATAAATTCGAACCCGGCAACCGAAGGCATGACTGGCTTCATTGTGAAAGATCTAATCCATTCGGCCAACATAAACCGCGGGAAATTCTGTTGAAATTAGAACATTATTTAATGTTTTTTACGTCTATGAAAGTGATGTTTTCATTATATGAGGATCTGCGCACATGAGCTAAAATTATCGACGTTATTTCAACTAAAAGTCCTCAACAATAATAGACGAGTTCTCCCTCTCTCTCTCACATTATATATACATATATATATATATATATATATATATATATATATATATACTGGGTTAAGAAATTCCAACGAGAGAAAGGTGTATATTAAAAAAAATTCATTGTTGGTTACCACCCCTTATATATATATATATATATATATATATATATATATATATATTATATACATATATATATATATATATATATATGTACATTGCGTAAAATAATATTACCGATATATGCCAGAAAGTAAATATTTAGTCCAAATAGCTGAGCAGTCATCGTTACATAATTGACTAATACATGCTTGTAATCGGCTTAAGGTAGGTTTGTTTGTAGCCGATTGTTAGATGCTAAAATGTTAGCGTTTGACGTATCAATCGACGTCGTTTTAAGGCTGCTCTAATTAACCTTATTTACGCCTCACAGAAGGTGCCAGGATAAATTCATACTCATTAGGTAAACTAATTATATTATTAAAGATGCAAACTATATTTGAGCATTTGAAACTTACGAACAAAAAAAAGAAGAGTTTAGTCATGAACATTGTATCAGCGATCTGAATTATACTTAATTGTATATGATTTTCTATATTTCAATCAAATAGTTATATCTGATATTATATGAAGTGTTTTGCTACTACAAAGCTAACACTTATAATGTTCGTATAGTCATAATCCCTGTTGCTGAAGACTAATAATATTTACATTGATGGTTCGAGTTAACTTAAGCGAGGTTTGTCTGGGGAATAGTTAGTTTCTCAACCATTTCCAATTTTTTTTTATTTTATTCTTATCAATAGTATTATTATTACTACGAAATCTATTGTTATTAGCTATAGATTTAAAAAAAAGCAGGGAGAATAAGCTTGGCAGAAATAAGACAGGATGGGGGAACGAGATGTGTAAAAAGATAGAATATGGAAACGACACATATAAAAAAATAGTTTGCCAGGGATATGGAAATAAGTTTTTATCCAAACTAGCAGAATCCGTGGATATTCCACGGTAGCTGAATATTTTTAATACAAACCTATATATATATATATATATATATATATATATATATATATATATATATATATATAAAGGGTAAAATTTGTGTGCGTATAGGTTTTCATATCTCGCTAAAACTTCCGACACACGCGACGTATCCTCAGGAAACTGGTATCGCTTTTTAAGCCCGATCCTTCGGACAAGGATAAATATCGAAAAATTAGGCAAAAACATTAATTCTATCACCCTCAACTCTGTACAAATCACAAGAGAGCAAGAAGCTATCTATCAAAGTGATATTGTTTTACCGAAGAAAGTTCTACAAATAGAATCGTTGCATGAACCGTCAAAATGAGGGCACAGCTTAAAGCATCCATGGACCATTTTGAGGTGGTGAAGCGAAAAGCCAAGGCCGAGAACACTGCCAGTTATACCCGGACCAAGGAATTTGTCGAAGAGTTTAAAGCAATCATTGGTGAAACTCCCCAGTTTCCATTCGGTAGCTTCCCAGAAATTTAGTCGTTTCACATAAAATAGCGAATTCATGTGTGAAGGGGTGCGTGTAGTGTAGGTCCTATAGGCGCCAGAAAAGCAAGGCCTTTGCTGAGAAGACCAAAAATCCCAGGCTAATTTAGTGCATCATGTTGCAAAACTGACGAATCCCAAGTAGACAAACTGACTTGGGCTCTTTGAAACTAAACAGGTGCACAACAGCAAGGACCATCGCTGGATTGCGACGAATAACAAGGACGTGTTCAGAGTGATGAAATCAAAGTTTCCAGCAAATGTTATGGTCTTTGGTGTTGTTTCGACTGAGGGCCATATTATGCCACCTAATATCTTCAAAATATGTTGGAATGCCAATAATTTAATGTATTTGGATGTGCTGAAGAGCGTGGAAATCTGGTGCAATCCGGTTGCTACTGGTAGACCTTGCGTGTGGCAGAAAGATTCGACTTTGACCCACAATTCCAGAGAGACTCTAGCTTGGCTTAAGAAGAAGTGCTACGATTAGGAATCTTTTTCTCACTGGTCCGCATTTTTCCCCGAACTTTATATGTTAAACAACTTCGTAATGTCATGCTTCGAGAAAATCAGGAACATGACATCGCACGCCACCAAAGCCAGCCTGATCACCACCATACCAAGACTTTCTCAGGCGTTGTAGAAAAAGAATGCTTCAAGTTCCAGACCTAGATCGAGGCGATGATTATGGCTGAATGCGCCCATATTGAGTTGATGTCAGTTCTGCTACATAATCAAGTTTCCTGAATTGATTTCTTTTCAGTAAAAGATGCAGTTTTGTTTTGGTGGGGGGTGTAAATTAAATGGTCGACCCTGTATAAACGTTTTACAAATTAATTTCGTTCAGACAATAATTTTAATTCTAACTAATAATGTAAGACTAGAGGTCTATGTGCTCGATGTCGACAGCCGGTGGTAAACAATTCAGTCAACTGATTCGCGAAGTGTAGATTTGTTGACCAGTTTCCATTTTCAGGACCACCATAACATATCTATTCCTACACTCACTTATAATGGTTGCATAATAATGGAGCGACAGCGTTGATATGTACACGTATTTTTGTAATGTTTCAAAATCATATATATATATATATATATATATATATATATATATATATATATATGTATAGCTTTGTGTTTGTGTATATTATATATTTTTATAGAAGTTATATTTACTACAATACTTCAGTAATGCTTAATAGTGTATGGCAAAATATATTTTTACTAATGTATGCTATTTTTAATCATTGAACTATGATGAAATAGGTTTTCAGAAGAATATAGCTGTTAGTTACAAAACAAAAACAAACAAAAACTAAAGAGGATACTTACATAAAAGGAAACAGATTACTATTAAAGCTGTACTTACCTAGAAGAGAGAGAAAAAATTATTATTTTACGTATATTTATCATGATAGTTATACAAAATTTAATTTAAAAAGAATAGCATTATAATTCATGATAAAATTACAATGTAAAAATGGTAGCAGTAAATTGTGACCTGGACTGTAATAACAGGAACATTGGTAACGGTTACTAAAATCTAACATTTAAACTTGGTCAAATTTTTAACCATTCAATATAATCATGTGTGTGTATGTCTACGGGTATATAGACACACACACTTACATATAATGGATCGAGAAAGTAGTTAAATACAATAAATAAGTAATAATAATATTATCGTCTGTGTGTTTATGTGTCTGTACATTTCTTTAATAAACTACTCTGTCAGTTTTCAGTCTACAGACACGAGATTTGACATAAAAGGTATTGGCATTTCGAAATAAAATTTGAAATCGGTTTTCGGCCACACATTTGTCTGTCAAGGGGTCAAATAGTTCAGCGATTTAACCCTTGAACATCCTACTAAACTCATCCCCAAATTCTGAATCTAACCACTTAAAATTTTAGATGTAGGTTACTTGGGCAGGGATCAACCTATGTATTATTATTTGAGCCCAAACTATAAATGTTAATGGGTCAAAATTGTGTTACCTGGACATGGGTCAAACTTTTTAATATGCACACACATGCACAAAAATGTAAGATTATACATAGAGCTCAGGCAAAGCCGGGCTGAGCTGCTAGCAATAAATATAAAACTATGTACAAAAACAATCCTTTAATATATCCTTCATATTAGTAAATAAATACGATTTTTCTCATTATTGGGAAAATCAACATAAATAAACTTTTCGCTATGAATATTTATCTGAATTTATTTCGAATGTAGATATAGTTTATCAATAAGTGTTGAGTTATTAAACTTCGATGGGATTTGTAACGTCGTAATTTAAAATTTAAGCGTATTACATATATAATTGTTTAGCACATTTACTTCCTTTAAAGATTTGTATTATTAAAGATATATTCTTATTATCTTCTTTGTATATATATATTTTTTCTTTAGAAATATATTTTCTTATAATATATATATTTATATATATATATCCTTATTTAAGAAGCTCAATGTAATTACAGAGAAATATAGAGAATAAATGACAAAGTCATATTCCAAAATTAATGATGTTGATTGTTTTATAATTTATGGCTTTAATTCAGTTGACTTATACAATTCTTGACAATATCTGTTTCGTAGCACAAAATCAATCACTTAATTAGTATATCAATAAGTGATTCTGTTTTGCTCTTTACACCTAAGAAATAGCAACAATCAAGCCGTCAAAATGAAATGTAGAGTGATTTGACATTAGAAACATCCGAAAATTGGAAGATAAGCTGCAAATACCTTTATATTTTTCATTACGCCATATTGAATTTTTTATCAAACAAAGTCATTAAACCCAACTATTTGTACTAACAATTTTAATGAATTTATCAATCTTCTACCAAAATGTTCTATTTAATAATTAGTAAATATATTAATTCTTATTTGTGTATACATACTTATGAAAATAATATCAATAAATTATAAACTATTATACACGTTTGTACATACTAAACTAGACTTAAAACGATAGATCATTACGGTTTTCATAACTAAACAATCGATTTGAATTGGAAACCACACATAATTCAATTCTATTAGCTATTATATATATCTATATATCTCTCATCGTTTAATGCTGTCAGCATGTCGATATATTTAATTCTCGAAAACGTCGGTTTCATAGCGCGAGAAAATATCATATAATTATTTATCAATCTTTGAATATTTCCCGCTCTGTATCATCAGAAAAATAAGAACTCATTAACGTTAAAAGAAATAAAATAGAATATGGACATGATTACTTTGATCCGAACGGATTGGAAGAATATATGCAATTTTGTTTCATAATATTTATGCCATATTTGAGATATATCTGTGTGTGCGGGTTGTAAATTCTGTTTTAGAAGTGTTAATTGAATTTGAATCAAATAAAATACGCCTCAGGTGCACTTGAAAGGTGAATTACAAGGCAACATAACAAAAATAAACAAATGTATCAAAATTATGAATGTAACACAAGTGAACTATACGTTTATTTTCGTAATATTGCGTTTTAATTTGGCTTTCAAGTGCAGCTAGCGCGTATTACATATATATATATATATATATATATATATATATATATATATATATATATATATATATATGCGTGTGTGTGTGTGTGTGTGCATTGAAATTTATTGCTGAACTATAGAAAAACAATTGTACAAAATTAGGACTTTCATATGTTTTTATTTATTTGCCTTTTTCGCGACATCCCGCAAAGTTTCGTTGGCTATACCACATGTATAAATTAATACAAAAAAAATGAATCGTTATTCATTCATAAACAGAAAGGAAACGATTAGGAGAACAATAAAATAAAAGCAACGCTACACGAATACGAAACCACTGTTTACAATTCCTACCCTAACTTTGTATGAATGAACTTAAGATAGAATTTCATTAACAAAAACGTGCTCTTTACACCTTATTATTAGTGTCTACTTATTTCTGCCGTTGGTCATATTCTTCTTAAAGAATGAGAAAATAATATGACTGAAATACAGAAGCAGAGGCAGTCGATGAAGAAAAATAATACGCGTGCGAAGGACAAAAATAGTTCGAGGAAGTAGGAGAATTGAATTGGTTGGTGGCTTGAGCCAATGTAGTTCGGTCTTAGCTGTTAGACTAATGATTACGTCACGCAATCAGCTGGTCTTTTTCTCGTTTCAACTCGAAAACTGGGTTAAGCAGCTTTGTCGGGCCTTTGATAAAAGGCTGAAAACGTTCACTTCGTGTGCACCGAATCCGTGCTCCCCGGTGGATGTATTGAAAACGCAGCTGCTCACTTGCAGAGTGCATTGCTGTGATTCTGGTTAACAAGGAAATATGATGTGTGTGGGGGGTAGCAAGAAGGCGAGGATTAGAGATGGTGTCGTATGTGTTAAAATAGACAGAGAAGAAGCTGATACAGAGTGAAGGATTTGGCTTGAAAACGAATATGATAGAGATAAAGAGAATGTGTTGAAAGGGTCGGAGATGTAGAAGCAACGTTAGAGATAAAAGGAAAATAGAATGTGATAGGCTGGGTTCTTTAAAAGAAGTTCGGGTGTAGGCGCCAAGATTAAAGGGATGGATCTGCGGATGGATTTTAAAAGAAATAAACAGAGAGGTGGAGGGAAGATGTGAAATAAGGATTACATTAACGTAAACATTTCTGAAATAACTATTTTGGGTTAAAAGCAAAAGGGAAATAGAATATAAAAATCCGAGAAAGAAGGTGAAATGCGTAAAAAAAAAATGAAGAAAATAGGATGTCACAGAAGAAAAAAGGGTGCCAAAAGAAGGAAAATATAATGTCAGAGAAGAGAAAAGGATGTCAGAGAAGAGAAAATTATGTCGAAGCACAAGCATGTTGAAAAAAAAGTTATCGAAGCAGAATAAACATATCGAATAAAAAACCAAGATGTCGAACGAAAAATCAAGATGTCGAACGAAAAACCTAGATGGCGAACGAAAAACCAAGATGCCGACGAAAAACCAAGATGTCGACGAAAAACCAAGATGTCGACGAAAAACCAAGATGTCGAAGAAAAAAGATTTAATAATGTATGCAAGACGAAAAACCAAGATGTTGAAGAAAAAAAAGTTCGAAGGAAAAATGATGTCGAAATAGATCAAATATTTAGAAGAAAAAAGATGTACAAGAAGAAAAAAAGATGTACAAGAAGAAAAAAAGATGTACAAGAAGAAAAAAAGATGTACAAGAAGAAAAAAAGATGTAAAAGAAGAAAAAAGATGTAAAAGAAGAAAAAAGATGTAAAAGAAGAAAAAAGATGTCGGAGAAGGACCAAGATGTCGGAGAAGGACCAAGATGTCGAAGAAAAAAGATATATTTAATAATGTATGCAAGACGAAAAACCAAGATGTCGAAGAAAAAAAAAGGTCGAAGGAAAAATGATGTCGAAATAGACCAAATATTTAGAAGAAAAAAGATGAACAAGAAGGAAAAAGATGTACAAGAAGAAAAAAGATTTAAAAGAAGAAAAAATGTAAATAAAGAAAAAAAATGTAAAAAAAAGAAAAAAATGTAAAAAAAAAAAAGAAGAAAAAAAGATGCCGGAGAAGAAATATATGGATCTAAAAAGACAAAATGTAAGTGAGAAAATGTAGAAGAAAAAAGGATTAAGTTATATTAGAAGAAAATAGGTGTACAGGAAATTAAAAAAAAATATGTAAAATAAATACAAAAATATCGAAAAATAAAAACATGTAGAAGAAATAAAAAAAATGTAGAAAATAAGAACATCAGGAGAAACACAGCATGGTGTACTAAAAAAAGAAGAAAAATAAAAATAAAAGAAGAGGTGGAAAATTATAGGAATGAACTGATTTCTCTTTCTCTCAAGGTTAAAAGCTAACACACAAAGTGGGAAAATGAGATTTGAAGCAAGCGCCTTAGGAAAGCACTCATTTCGAAAAAGTGGGATGGTAACTAATGAACACCTGCTTTTTGTAAAATGTCGAAAATAAGGAAAAATAAACAAAAAAAGCAAACAAAATATGATGTGGAAAAAATGGGAAGGAGAACTACAAGAATACGAAGGAAAAGGCGAAGGAAAAAAACAATACAGAAAAAGAGAACAAAAGAAGAGGAGAAAAATAGCAATAAAATAAAGAAGGATATCCGCAACTACAAAATAAACGAAAAATATTTCTAAGAATTGTAGACTAATAAATTTAAATGAATAAACAAAAAATATATAAAACTGAAGAAAAAGGAAAAGAACAAAGAAAAACATCAATTAAACTGGAAGAAATAATTTGGAGTACAATATAAGGAAAGAATGTAACATGGAGAACGATCGAATGTGATTATTAGGTTACAAGAACACGAAGGAAATAAGATTGGATCGAAGAAGATGAAGACGTGAACACGGACTCTATAAACTATGAAATAAATGTGACAAAATACACCATACATCGTTGATTATAGATATACATAATAAAATATGTCAAATTGAGGGAAAGAAGAAAAAGAGGATAACGATGAAACATGAATGTTGCTCGATGGAATTCTAATCCATGATTATCTTCTGCAAACCATTTAATCCGTGATCAATTTTGTTAGCTGTGATCCAAATTGCCTACCCTTGTACCTCCGAGTTGTTTGTCTCTGTGCAAAATGCCGCGTAAACTTTAGTGATAGAAGGCCTTATCACTAAAAAATTACGTCACGCATGGAATATTAGTAAAACACATGTGTTTCACGGTAAGACTGTCATTAATAAATGGCAGCTTTCTTTTACAAAACCAATAAAAAATTTAAACGAGCATTGAAAATAGAAATAAAAAAAATAAACACTTTATACTTAAATTGAACTTTCACTATTTATTAAAAATGAAAATGAATAGTAAGTACTTCAATGTGGAAAGTTGTGAATTGTTTCCGGGACACAACAGTTTGTAAATAAACATTTAAGTTTCATGGATAAAAAAAAAATTATTATGAATATTATTTTTTAACCCTTTTAAAGCAGATAAAAAAAAAAACAAATTCGCAACTTCATCACCTCAAAAATGTGATTTCTAGATTTTTACTAGATATGGTGACAAAAAAAACAAACATTTTTTTAAGAAATCTGGTTTAAAAATTGTATTTGAAAACAGAGTCTATCTAACGTAAAATAAAAGCCAGTCACAAGCTTTGTTACAAGAGATAACCCGGGATGGAGTGATGATCAACAAATGTCTCACACTCCTATGTTTTATTGTCATGGAAATCGATCAAATAACATTTTGTTTTCAATTAAATCGATTGATTGACTTGTTCTAATTGGGAACCAATCACAATGCACGTGGGGGGAGTTTTACATGCCTTTCGTATCGACTAGGTTACAATATACTGTAGTCTGAATTACAGTGTAGAGAAACTATTGTTGATTTTATGAGATTATTTTTTATATATAAGAGCATGCCTTTAATTTAAAAATAAATCATATACCATGCTTCAATTGTGCTCTGAACAGAAACATGGATTTCGAACGCTCTCATATCATATCAAATAACATACTGTTTATTTTATACGCCTGACATTACTGGTTGTGCGGGGATAATAGCTTGAATTTAAGTTTAAAAATAAAAAAAATAAACTATCAATGTGAAAGTGTACGTTCAACAGAAACATGCATTTCCAACGCGCCCCTGCCATATCAAAGAAACTACTGTTGATTTTATATGCCAAGTCTTTCAGCTTCTGTGCTAATAAAACATCTCAAATACATTTGTGGTGTTAGGCTGTGTAAGGTGGTAACTTAGGTTAACTTTTCTGTCTTTCGTCGGATTATTTTGATTATCAATTCTTATCCAACACAAAACTCATCAAAAATCACTGCCAGGAATATAAATTACATTCACATGAAATTTCATAAAATCGTTCTAGCTGTTTTCGAGTCCGTAGTGAACAAACCTACAGATACACAAACCAAAAATCTTTTTACATCAAAAACATATGCTCGATGAAGAAAAGGAAACCAAGGTTTCAAATCAGGAAATGATGGAAAAGTTGAAGCAGGTCAAACATAAACAAAC
Organism: Euprymna scolopes; assembly: GCF_053919585.1. Taxonomy (NCBI): domain Eukaryota; kingdom Metazoa; phylum Mollusca; class Cephalopoda; order Sepiida; family Sepiolidae; genus Euprymna; species Euprymna scolopes. The sequence continues at coordinate 99,320,732 of NC_136501.1, read as the reverse complement.
AATGCGTTTCCTGCTGTCAATGGGCATGCATTATTGAATAATACCAACAAAACGTGTTGTTATACAAAGTAAAATATTTGGAGTTCTTTTGATTATTCGAATTTCTGATTCTATTACAAGTCGAATAAGCGAAATAACACCAATCGTTTATTTTGTATAACAGCAACTTTTTTTTATTCAAATAACACCAAATATTGTAACTTATAAAAACTCCTACATTGGATAGCCTTTCGAAATTCAGTCAATGTGAATGCTAAAATAAAATAAAATGTCATTTTTGCTGATAGTGGTACTAATTAATTTCATTTGAATCAGATTGTTATTGGTAGACATTCGTTCTCGGTAGTGTATACGAACTTAGGGTAACAGTCCATGTCATTAACATACGGACCAAGACCAAAGTGCAATATCTGTTCTAATACTACATTTCATTTTTTGTTCTCAGTTAATAGAGGAGAAAATCCTTCACGGCGGAGACAATTTTTTTTTGTCCTTGACCGACATTGAAAATCGACCTTAGTGTCTTACTCTGCCCACAAGAGGAGGCAAGTAAATAAGAACGTCTTTGTCAGCGTAGCCTCCCTCTTGAGGCTGTTGTTGTTGATGATCATAATTCATTATGATGGGGGTTTATTTTGACAATCGTTTCCCTGTAATCTTTCTCTTGAGAATAATGTCTAGAATAATATCACCTTATAAATGAAACGGATCAGGTGAACGTTATGAACATTCTTAAGTACAGAGCTCCCATGAAACGAATTGATTACTGAGACTGTCAATACGTGCCGTTTATAACTTCAGCACCGTCTTCTTGTTTTAGACGCTGCGTTGCTAGAAGTATATTACTGACCACTGTTTTTCCTTTAATTATTGTCTACAATAATAACACAACTAAAAAAAACATGTTTAAAGATTTTATGTACATCTTTCGCCGAGGAATTTATTTATTTAGTTTGTTTTATTAGGTTGGTGCAAAATTAAATTTGTTTAGTTTGAGACTTAACTATATATAAAATATAAAGTTGTTTTATTTTACTTCAATCGAAGTTCTAAGATATCAAGGGGCCCACAGCCTGGGGCTAACACTTGAACTCTATATGAGATACATAGATATTCGAATGTTCCATTTAAGTTCTTTATCTCTCAAACACGGAGTTAGTAAAGAAGTTGAGACATAATTTTCCTCTCCTCAATTTTCATATGTTTTAGTTTATCTTTTGTTTTGGTCTCTTCGTCTTACTGGATTCCAGGACAAGAATTTATCTTGTCTGGTGGAGTATCCAGCTTCGTGCTATTACTTGAGGTAACATCACTTGGAGAAGGTGCACCATTCCTCGTAAAAACTAATGTGGGTTAGTCCTAGTGAAGAGATCTTATTTGGGCAGTGAATACTATGTGATGTTGAATATTTGGTCAGGGTTTACTTCTATGGAAAAAGTATCCTCATGCCAGATTGTTTTGGCAAACCCCTGCACAGAGAACCCTTAGACATAACGCTGAATGTGTGTGTGTCTGGTCACGAATAGGCTCCCACGTGGTTGAGTATTTTAAAAAAACTGACTACATATACTGATAGAAAATGTATCGAGACACAGGAATGGGTATTTTTGATCTGGCAGAAACGTGGTGCATTAAAATTGTGGGATCTGCCTTCGCGCCTGGTCTGGAAATATATTTTTTAAACGTTTACAAGTGGTTTTGATATCGATGTACATGAGAATACTTTGATAAATATGTTTTACCTTAAAAAGAGATGGTATAATAAAATTGTGGGGTCTGCATTCGCGCCTGACCTCCATAGAATGGAAATATGTCACAAAGTTTAACAAGGTATTTTAATATAGACCCACATAAAATTGTGATAAGTATTTCACCGTGAAAAGGTATGGTATAATAATTTATGGGGTTTATCTATTTTATTTTTACTTTCATTATATTTTGCTTTGGTTTTGATGTCCCCAATTTCAACCCAAGTTTACAACCCTTCCTTTTCATAACCTATCATACTTTCATAAATCAGAGTCCATTTTCTGTAGGCTGTTTTTTTGAACCCAGTCAACGACGGGTACTTTTGCTAATATATATATATATATATATATATATATATATATATAAACGACATTATTTTTGCACCAACAGGAAATGTATTAAAAATATATTCCGTTAATTACTATTCTTATATATTTAAAAAAGTCATACAATGTAAGTGTTACAAAAAAGGGTTGTCCCCTTCTCATTTAATAAGAGGGCATGCTATATAAGTGAACATTATATAAGGATAAGACTAGAATTGAACCCTGTAGGCAAGTATTAAGGATAATATATAATGGAATGTTAGAAATTAAACCATTTTTAATTCTATTAGAAATAATTAAATATTGTTTCTGTCGGAAAAAGAGTCGATTGTCCATTTTTTTAGAAATATGGATATTAAATATGTCAGTTAAATGAATGCACAATGCGACTTAAAATATATTAGTGTAAAAATAGGTTAGAATTAGAGTGAGGATACTTTGTTTTCTAATGGTGTGTTTGGACAATCATTTGCAAATCCACGTGAAGTAGTCACGTTGGTAAACACACTTCTGACATTATAAACAAAAGAGATTTCTCAATATAGGGATCGAAGTTAGAGTGGATTTCTCCTGTCGTCATTCTTTACAACAAAAAAAGGTAAATGTGTCTTTATCATCATCTTGTAACGGACTTGTGCAACCCTTTTGAGTATTATCTGCCCCCATACTACATCATAAGTGCAGTACCTCTTCTCTATATGTGGTAACAAGAATCATCCCAGTCTGATATAAATGTCTCGCCCTTATTATCGTCGTTATTCGTGCATTATGATCCCGTATAATATGTACCCGTTATATGTCCTAGATATGTTCCCCCTACGATACAACATTAGGAATGTGTTCGAACGTGTTCACCGTAGGATGTAATTTCATGTTGTTAATCATTTAACCAACGACAACCCTGGTATATTTTGCTTATTACATGGATCAAAACGATAACTGCCCATGTAAACTAAAAATTACGTCAAAGAAAGTTTCCAATACGGCATAATCACGTTGATAACCAGTTCCTGATAGATTATCGAAGTTAAGCAACGCTGAGTTTGGTCAGTACCAGATGTGTGACCATTTGAGAAGGTGAGGTGTTGTATGCACCGCGAAGGAAAAATGCCAAGTTGGAAGACGCGCTGTATACTCTTCTCTCGATGATAGGTGGTCCTGTCTTAAGCCGTTGTAGGCGACCCATCTAGTGATGGCACCACGATAAAAAATACCCTTTATAGTCCTGGTAAATCATCAAGTATTCAGATACGGACACTATTTTAATTACATTACAAAGTCGTTAAATCTCGGCTGCGGTCGCATGTTGCATTTTTTTAAAGATTCCAATTATATTGTTTAATTAAAATAATATGTAGGCCATTTATTATGAAATTGATTAATTGCTTACGCCATTAACATTTAATTGATGTTTATACTATACTATAACCAAATCCGCTGATAACATTTTATTCTGTTCATCGATATCTACAATCGCTCAACAATTTTCTCCGCACTATCTGTGTCTAGAGCAAAACGCAGATTCAATGAACAAACATTACTTCTTAATCCATCTGGCCTTTCAACTCTGCTTGGCAGGCCTGCTTTCCAGCCGACTACAATATGGTCGTCTTCAAGTGTAATGGAAACAATTTCCTGTTTAGTCGTCCCCACTAAATAACCAAAATATACTAAAATTTCTACAACTTACGATTACTATGTTGTTATCATGATGGCAAACGTTCACTCATTAACACTTATCCTCGAGAGGCTTGCAGGATTTAATAGCATGTCATTCTTGTGCGAACAGTATTGGGATACTGAAAGTAGTTGAAGTATTTTGGTATTTATACCTTTCCGCATTTAACCGGACGGTATGATATAGTAGCGCAATGTGAGTAGTTTCAATCCGACGATCCTGATTGACTAACACTCTGACCCATCAAAAATGCCTAGATAGCTCCATCGACAGGAGCACCTCAGGCAGGAAACAATAAACTTATTTCACAGGGAAGACTGGATAGCCATGGAAAGGAAGAGTTGACAGTTTAGAACTGAACAGTATATAAGCCGATTCTCAATTAAGAGGGAGGTTACCGTGGATCTGGATCCGAGGTAATATACAGGATGACAACGGGCATTATTGCACTAGAATACGTTCTTGCATACATAGATTTAATTGGAATAAATAAAAAAAACAGATAAGTATTTTGAAGGGGAAATTTAATAGTAACAGAACATATAGTATTATTACATAGGATTGAACATTTTCATATTAAAAAATAGCAGACAATAAAGAAATTAGATACGTTTAGAGGGAGAGATAAACAGAACACAATGACATATAAAGCAGAAAAACACACACCGATTATATAAATATATATGTGTGTGTGTGTGTGCGCGCGCTTACGAGAATGACACGTACATTCCATGCTAGGTAAGTGAATGTGATGAGGGGAATATATATAATCTTCTAAAGTTCATAATGGAAAAGTGATTTTTCACTGAGCCTACTTGAAGATGTATTGACAGTAAGACGCCAAAAGTCATTAAGTAACTTGATGAAAAAAACAACACTATGCGGTAAAAACAAAGCTCGGGCGCAAAATAAAGAAACCAGCGGCAAGAAACAATATGTAGGGAGATGAATTAAATGTTCCGATTTTAATAAAAAGGAGAAACAAGAATGCATATTCCTAACAAATCTTCATGTTTATAGAATCCAGCATTGGAAGTGTATGTCAAGAAAAAAAAAGCGGTCAAGTTTTTTAACATTGACCCCTATTATGACCCCTTAAAATTTATTGTTTTGGGCTCAAATCAAGTTAGTAAGTTAGATTCATGTTCCAAGGAATCTATATCTAAAATTTCAAGTGTTTAGACCAAAAATTGTCGGAGGAGTTTGGTAGAGTTCTCAATGGTCAAATTGTTGAACGTTGACCCCTTAATCGCCAAACTTCTGTCCGAAAACCAACAACATCGATTTTTCCAAATCTCAGTACCCTGTATATCAAAGTTCGAGTCTGTAGGCTAAAAATTGACAGAGTTATTGCGTAGGGAAATGTACACACAGACATACACAGACACGTTCACTTTTATAGATATACTAGCATTTCACCCCGGCGTTGTCCCGGTGTTTTGAGGTGTATGCTGGGCAAAAAAAGGTAATTTTTTTCTTTGACCCCGATTATGAACCATTACTTTTTTTTTTGGCTCACATCAAGTTATTAAGTTAGATCCATGCCCAAGAAACCCATATCTAAAATTTCAAGTGTTTTGACCAAAAATTGTCAGAGGAGTTTTATAGAGTTCTCAAAGGTCAAATCGTTAGACTTTTACCCCTTAACTGCCAAATTTCTGGCCGAAAACCGATCACATAGATTTTCCAAATTTCAGTACCCTGTATATCAAATTTCGAGTCCGTAGACTAAAAATTGACAGAGTTATTGCGTAGGAAAATGTAGACATACATACACACCCGTTTACTTTATATATATATATATATATATATATATATATATATATATATGTGTGTGTGTGTGTGTGTGTGTGTGTGTGTGTGTGTGTCCGTGGCTTCCTTCAGTCTTGACAGACTATGGATACCCACAGTAAGAATGTTTGCCCCTGAAATGTTTGTGGCAAGTGTTGTCAAATCTTCTACCACACCTTTCCTGAGTCGGCATTGCTGAATACCAGTGGCATGTGGAGATTCAGGAGGAGTAGAAACAACGCAAATATAAGCAGAAAGTACATACAGCGCATAGAATTTCCAAATGGTTACCCATCTGGTACTATCCAGGCTCAACTTCGGTGATATAAGGAGAACAAAGCGATTATGCCGTTAGTGTGTATATATATATATATATATATATATATATATATATATATATATATATATATATATATATATATATATATATATATATGCTCCTGATAAAAAACGTAAGGCCACCTGAAAATCTTTAAGAAAAAAACACTTTTTAAGGATATATTGGAAACTCCTCTCAATTAAGGTTACCAATAATACACCATAAAAGATTATGGAAAAAAGGATCATTCCAATCATGCGATTTACAAATTTCCATTGTTTTATAAAATGAGACATATTACACTCCATCACTATTATAACAGCAAACAGATAAACTGTATTTCAGTTCAGTTACAGATTATTAATTACTACGTAAAGTTTTCCCAATGCCTAAAGCGAGCAAACTAACCGGAGTTGAACGTGCTCTGTCTAGATTTCTGTAAGTACGGTGTGTTATAGCAAGTGAACGAAACTAATGTAAATAGCAGTAAAACTGTGATTTGCATGTTTCTAAAGAATAGTGAGAATTATGGAAAAGCTTTATTCATTGGAAGGCCCCCGAAAAAACTCTTCTGCATTCAGTAGAAAAATAAGACAGGTTCTTGTGAAAGAGAGGGGCTTTCTGTCTTGCCGTATTAAGGTGGTCACATCTTAATTGCAGTCCACGAACCATCTGACGACACTTACGAGAAAAAGTTACGGTGAATACAAGCGTAAGCAAATTTTTCGCCTGCTTTCACGTCACGCTGATGGCGAAGGGCTATCGTTTGTGTGTGTATGGGTGGTTATTTCAACATGGCAATGCGGTAATCCACATTGTACAGCAGATCTTGACCTTTCTGCAAGAAAATTAGGTCAATCTTTTGACACATTCTGTGTGCTCACCGGACTTGAACCCAATTGAAAACCTTTGGTAATGGATGACATGAGATGCTATCAAAGTGGCAAAGTAGATCCAACAAAAGAAATAAACTTTGTGTAACCGTCTGCATCAAAACCAGTGGAGCTAGAACTCATTATGCAATGTGTTGAAAGTTTTCATATATTTTATTATAGAATTTCATAGAATTTATGCGCCTCCTCTTATAATTTTGATCAAGTGTAAAAGCCTCATTTTATAAAAATGTACATTTCTTAAATGAATGTTTGGAATGTAGTTTTCTATTCCATAACCTTCTAGGATCTAGTATTGGTAACTTTAAGCGAAAGGAGTTTAATATCTATCCTTAAAATGTTACCTTTTAAATATTTTCAAGGTTTTTTTTTTTAATTATTGATCACGAGTGTACACACATACACACACACATATATATGGATGGATATATATCCATATATATATATATATATATACAAGAAGAGAGAGAGAGATAAAAAAGAGCAGACAATGTTAAGTGTTCATCAACATTTCGTATTTATGTAATTGAAGTCAATATTTGATTATTCTGCAATCAATAAGAGAGTAATACATTAAGAGAAATGCTATTGCTTATAACTCTTATGTTCATTAAACGTTTTTCAAATCTACTTTAGGTTTAACCTGTGTATATATGATGTCTCGTTGTTTGTGTTTGTTTTATAGTTTGTAGTGTAGTTTGTATTATTGAAATTTTTGGTTTGTTTAGAGTTGCACATCCTTGTATTATTGGCCTGTGTAGGTTAAAGACGAGGTCTGTTTATAAGAAAAGTGTCGGGTCTATAGGATTATTGTCTTATTTATTCGGGGAAATATTAGTGCGGTTTTCCCCCTTGCATTTAATATAAAATAATTGGGATATTGCAAAATTTTCGAAGTATTTGTGCTGTATTTTAATCCTTCGATCAGATATTGTAGACTGCAAATTCTGACTGAAGAATCTAATGATCGTTCCTGTTTATCTATTATTATAGTCTGAGCAGAAGTATATGTAATCATTTGTATGTGTATTTTTAAGGTCAACTTTGAAGGATAGTTTACTATTGGATTTTATATCAAGTATATATAGAAAATATAATGAGTGTTTGTTCTTTGTTTCATAGTTGAACTTCATGTGAGTGTTCGACTGATTATAATTCGTGTTTTTTTTTTGTATTATCTCTGGTCATGTTTTTAGAAATAAAAATTTAAATATCGTCAATATATCTAAAAGACTGTTTGCAGATAATCTAAATTGACAGGAGCAGATTCTAGGAATTCTAAGGGAAGTCAGGCTAATGCTCCTCTACAGCGGGTTACTCCTACCAAGACCTAAATTTTTTGTGCAGATTTTTTTATTAAATTGAAAATAATTCATGTAAGTTATAAGTCTTATAATTTTTATAAAAGTGTCGGGAGGAAACGCTAAGTTAATGCTTGATTTTTGGCTTCTGGATGGAGTATGTGTATTAAAATTTACGGCAAACACACTTAAAAAAATAAAACACTTATTTACCGTATCCTTTGACATATTTATAAAAAAATAGACTTTTAATCGATTTGCGTCCGGAATAAATGGCTACTAACGGGTCGAAATTGAAAGATTGGTATGTAAGAGTCATCGGAGTTTTAGCGGTTTGTCAATTGCGTGGATTGATCAAATTACAGATTTCTTCTATTCAAAGTAATAAGATTAAGTAATTTTAAAAACACATGATGTCAATCTGGCCTAATGGTTATCGTACTTGACTCATTGTATTTAGGATTTGGTGTAATTTTCAGCTCAGGTCTTTTTTTTTTATTTAGAAGTATGGAACTGTTAAGAAAAAAAACTTAATACTTTCATGATCAGGCCTCAGTTACTTTCGTTTTTTTTTGTTTTTTTTGTTGGTATTTTGTTAAAGCAATTAAAAAAGAAATCTGCATGAAAACATTTAATATCCATGCGTATTTACAACAGTAATCTTATACAATATGGAGGGTGAATCCTGTAAAAGAATGAACTTTATAATAAGAGAGTATATGGTTTAAAATGGAAACTAAACTTAAAATGGTTCAAAGATTAACATACAAGATGTTAGACTATAATTCGAATTTTACTTTGTTAAATTAAAATAAGCGTAAAATGATTTATACTATCTGTATTTCTCGATTAGATTATTAATAAACTAAATATGCACGTTTCTATTTATATAGAAACGTGCATATTTAATTTATTAATGATTTCAGATTTATACGAACTTAAATGCCTCATGTTAAAACACGTGGCTAAACTGTAAATGGAATGCATGATTTACGACATCAGTCGACGAGGAACAAATTGGAAAACAACTAGAGTAAACAGGAGACTAGAGAAGGCGATGTTAGTATCGAAAAGCTAAAATATAACCTCTAGAGATAGACAGACAACAAGTAGATATTGAGAACAGTGGAATGCACCCAGAAGCAGAAGGAAAGATAGAGAACGAGATCAATACATCGACAGGACGATGAAGTTCATTGACAACTAGGTCTTATGTTGCCAGACGTAACTAGAGACAAAAAGCAACAACGTGAAATGAAAGCAGGAAGAGATGCCTCCTCCAGAATTATTAAAAACTATGTTAAACATAGTCATTATAAATTTTATTATTATGTCATAATATTTGCACTGCATTGATGATGATAATAATAATAATAATAATAATAATAATAATAATAATAATAATAGGTTTGTATTCAAGGAAAATACAACCGAATATAGTATTTGCTTCTATCTACCAGTCGAAAGAAGAAAACATGTATTATTTTTACAGAAAAACGCAGAATAAAGTAATTAAATACAAGAACTTAATATACAAATATATGGCCCATATATACATACACACGTACAATATAGATAAGTATATATATATATATATATATATACATACATACATACGTACACACACACTCTCTCTCTCTCTATATATATATATATATATATATGTATACATAAAATGTATGTCTATATTAAATGTGATAGCTAAGCTTATTCAATTACATTTTTACCTTTATTTATACCAAAATTTCATTCATAGCGCTCGACGTATGTCAAATCTGTTTTCCAACTTCAAGGATATTGGCCACTTTACCGTGTTTTTCTTTTTTGTTATATATATATATATATATATATATATATATATATATATATATATATATATATATATATATATATATATACATATATATATATATATATATATATATACAAACATATATATACATACATACATACATCTATATATATACATATATATATATACATACATATATATATATATATACACTTAGTGTATGTAGAACGTCTTTATAATGGTTTCTTTGGTTTTCATTTCTGGGCTTTAATATATATATTAAAACTCAAGTCAAAAGCAAAAAAAAATCAAGAAGTTCTACATAAAGTATATATATGCACACACACACACATATATATATATATTAAAACTCAAAAATGAAAAAAGAAAACATTATCAAGACGTTCTGCACAAACAAAGTATATAAATATATATATATATATATATATATATATATATATATATATATATATATATATATATATTTGCACTTATCTCTTAAGGGATTTGAATAGAATTTACACTTCTCGGTAAGTTGAGGAGAAAAAGCTCTGTAAATATATTCCACTTTCTCGGGAAATTTCTTGGCAAATCCCCGCAGACAGCATCATTGGGATGAACATAAGAGAAAATCAATCTATTTGCTATTCATATATGCATTTATAGTAAAAGCAGAAAAGCCTATTGACACGTTCAGAGTGCCTCGCCATTATAATTACCAGCATCGTCTGCATCACTATCTTTATTACAAGTGTGACCATTCCGACCACAATTACGGCCTACGCTTTACATTGCTTGCCATATCATATATGCACTTATTTCTATTCCTCTCGGCCTCTTTTTTCTCTCTTTTATTCAATATTGTCACATTTTATTTGTTTTCATTAATCATTACCTTTGGATTTTTAAGATTCTGTAGTTATAATTTCTGGCATTATTATTATTATTATTATTATTATTATTATTAACAAATATATTTCCCCCACTCTATATCTGTGCTTAAATCAAAACGCGGATTCCATGAACAAAGCTTCTTTCTTAGAACTGCACGCCTGTGGAACTCTGTTCCGTCTGCCTGCTTCCCTCTGGACTACAACTTGAATGTCTTCAAGTCCAATGTTAACAAAATCCTAATGAACCGCCCCCTTAAGTAAACACTTCAGCAAATCTCCTCACTAACTTAATGTACTTGCAATACCCCTTATCAAGGCCCGGAAGCTACTCAGGGATAAGTGGTGATCACTGTGTAAAAAAAAACAAAAAAAAACAACTTAGTAAGAGTAGTAACTGAAGACATCATCAAAGTTTGCTCTTTGAAAAGAACTTGTGGTGTTCTCTGGACTTTGAATGGCAACAAGCAAGAAGTCCCCTCGAGTTTTCCATTACTTTCCCGCTTTTTCGATAACCATTGAAAAAGACGTTTCGTTATCCCAATTGCCGCTTACCATTGCGGTCTCGTTGTCAGCGATCATTAGCCTTCACTGGAATTTTAGTAACAATAAGCCTGCCCAATATCCAAGTTCTTTTCGCACTCAACCAGTAAATGGCTGGTCAATGCATTCCCTCCTCGGTCCTTCCATCGAGCCTGACTCTTCCCACTTATTTGGTGCGATGCCAGTTTATGGTGACAAAAAAGAGGGTCGGTATCTTACCATTACAGTTTCACTTTTACTAATTTCCATTTATGTTATTTTGACTTTTACATCCGCAGCAATTTCTGTTAGTCAAGTTTTGATCTGCTTTCCATGTGTTGTAGTTTCCCCAGTTAAAGATTTTCCTGTATATTTCTCTAGTTTTCATTATTGTCATCCGCTATATCTTCTCAGCCATCTCTCTGATTTCGATCTCTCGCATTCTTTTTTGAAAGTTTTTCGGTATTGTTCCGTTGTAGTCCTACTATTAGTGCTGTTAGCTTGACTTTCTTTATGTTCCATATCCATTTGAGCTCCCTGGGCATTTCCGTGTACTTGCTCCGCTTCGTCAATTCATTTATGTTCACTCTGTGGTCTGCTGGAACGGTACAATTTAAAATCTGGCAAAACAATACATATATGCATACTTTATTCAGCAACCTAAATTAAAAAAAAAATACTCGTTATAAACCATCCTTACTGTATATAATTACTTTTTCATGTTAATTTTAGTGTTATGTGACCAGTAGTTTAAGGGTTTACCTGTAAAATATTTAAATGATGATGATTGCAACGTCTTGTCAGACGAGTGCCACTCCCTCAGACACTTAAAGTCCATGAGCCCAAAAATGACTTTTTTTTTTAGTCCTACCGGTGAATTCACACGCTCAAGCAGACAGGACACTGAAGATAGTCATTGAGATCAATTATTACATGCTTCCAGCATTTATAGCCTCTACGCGTCACAACATTTCCATCGCCACAGGACCATTTTTATAGACAAATGCGTGAGGGAGTATCTATACACAGATGTTACAGAGTCTTAGCTTTGTACGACAGTTAAGTCTCTCTCTCGGTTCAAAATGCTGAGATCCATCAACAAGCTAGAGCAAGTAGCCAGCAACAAGTTAAACTGCAGACCAGCATAATGCGGTACTGGTCTCCCGCTTTATGCTTTTTTTTTTTCAATCAGAGATTTGCTTCTCCTAGAAAAGTTGCTTTCACCACGGCTTAAAGGAGTCCTCTCTACCCCAACACACATATACACACAAACAAATATACACGGTTCTAGTTGGACGTTGACCCTGAAAAAAAGGTTCATTCGCCCTTTGGAAGGTCTTGTTATTAATCCTTCAGGGATACTAGCCACCCTCCTTACCAAACAAGTCTGGTGGAGGAGCCAGTTTAGTCGCCGGTGACCCGACCACGAGTCAGGTAGTACTGGAATACAAGGTTCCAGTGATATATGACATATTACATACAAACATATACCATTTTTTATGGATAATTGTCAATATCGTAATATTATGAAATATATATGGCATAAAGAGTCCCTCCTTTCCCCCCGAATTTTGCCTGTATTCCATTATTAAATAAATGATCCATTCTATATCTACGAATATACAGTTTTGTGTCTTCATTTCATACTCTTGTTGTACTACTATATATATATATAAAATTTAATATTGCTTATACTATAATCGAAACGAAAATCAAAACCTATAATAATTATTGATAAAATTATTTATAAAATAAATAGATTACTGGATTGCCACCAGTCAAAACCAAAACTATGAGGAATTATGTGTAAAATTATTTCTTACAAGAAATGGAAGTCTATAACAATTAATCGATAGTCACTCGGATATAAGCTTGACAAACTACATAAAAAACACTCACGCTGTCTTACTAATACAAAGATTACTTTCATTAATGTTATTTCCTAAAGTGCCACCCTATACTTTTTGTGATTAGCTATTAAAGTTCATGTTGTCTGGAAGGTGAGAAAATGTATACTACTCTCTTCCCCCAGTTCTTTCTTCGATAAAGGAATGGATGTTGTGTGTGTGTGTGTGTGTGTGTGTGTGTGTGTGTGTGTGTGTTTCTGTGAAGGAATGTTTTGAGGGGGGGTATTCCTGAGTGTGGTCATGTGTTTTTTGTGTGGTTAGTGTATGTTTGCGGTCTTAGATTCAAGTAAAAGTGGCTCTAAAATGTGATCAAGTTTCAGGTTTTCTGCCGCCGGTGTTTGCTTACTCGTAGCCAGGGCGTATTCAAGTAGCTAAAATACCGTAGATATGTCGGAGAAATAATAGCCCCTCCCATAAGCTTTCCGCGACTGAGTAAGAGAGAGAGGAAGGTAGTTGTTTTAGCAGTACGCTAGGGTCAAATCGTTTCGTTTTGATTGGAATGTACATACAATGCTATTGCTTTCTTTCAGATGAATTCAAGTGCACGATAAATGATTGATATCCCTGTCACTCTTCGGCCTTTGTGCATATACTTGATTTCCAAAGTTGCTCCATGATCACTATTAAGCGACTCTTACCCCGCCACGATGAAGTTCCGTTCCGCTGGAGTTGATATGTCAATTAGTAACCACTGATGTGTACCGTTCTGTACTCAACTAATATCGGGTCAAGTATGCCTCAGATGTTTATCTGTATAGATAGTCATGCCCCGTGTAATTCCAATATCGAAATGATCCATAGCTCGTCAGCGTTTATGACTGTTACATTCTACATCGCATATTCCGTGTATCTTGTCAAAAGTGATTGACATCGTGGTCAGACAGTAGAGATGAAACTAATATCTTAATATAATTTGTAAAATCATATCTAGAAAACAAGATTTGATCGACAAAATAGAAATATATTCATCTTAGTAATAGTAAAATTAATACTGCGAACAAAGCAGTTATCTGCTTTCGTCATTTTCGTGGTTTTCTAAGTTTCGAACGAACGACACAAGTTTGTATCTAGAGGAAATAACAGAAATTGATCAGAAAAATATAGTAATGCGTCGATTCGCCTGTCAATACGAATGACTTCTGAATAACCTTTGCGCCAACATTGAGATACATATTCTATCGGTGGAAACGTCTATTATTGTTAGTAGTGTGGACATATAATTAGTTATATCTCTTTACGAATATTAAAAAAAAACAGGATATAATCAGATTAACCCTACCAGACCTGAGCTACTGAACCTTATTTGCCCTTGTTGCTGGTCTCCTGGGAAAAGTTGTGAAATATATTTCAACGCGTTAGTATTTTTTTTTTGCTGCCAGCATTCAGCCGTCGTGTGTCAGTCCGCCCAACAGTTAACATCTCTTTATCCTCCATCATCGCTAGCGTTACTATATTCAGAAACATGCTCCTGATCAAATTCGCCTTCGTTCGAATCAGAATTTGTCACTTTATACAACACTTGTTGCCCGTGAAACTCCTTGGTCTCGCTATATTACCCATCGACGTGCTTGGTTTGTCATTAGCTCGCTACATGACTACTTCAGTCTGTAAAACAACTCCCATCTCCACCATTTTCAGAACGTAAGGCTTGCGCTAGATCGAGACTAGTTGGTTGATTGGTTGGTTTTGTTTTACGGCCTATTAACCTTTTTCGGGTTATGTAATGCCGAATCTAGTGATATTGAGGAATAATTTTTTAATGGAGTATATTTGTTTTTTTGAAGTCGGATGCTATTTAACCCATAGTTGGGACCCTAACACGTACTATCACTCCGGGTCAGAGTGGACCTGGGAGCAATGCCAATTAAAGGATGACTCCACACTCCCCAAGCCCGCAAGGGTTCTTTTTATTTTTATTTTTTTTTATAAAGACCATTTTTTTTTTTAAGTTATGAGAGTATGGCATGGGGATTGTTTTTCATCAAATAACTCTTTAATATTGTTTTCTCTGTAGAATCGACTTCTTACTGTTACAAAATCAGTACATTCAATTAATATGTGTTTGATTGTGAGTGGTGTTTGACAAGGTATACAGATGGGTTGGCTTTCTTTTTTTAGGAGATATGAGTGGGTTAAATGAGTATGGCCTATTTTTATTTGTTTGACTTCTTCTTTTCTGTTTAATTTCGTATTTTGTTCTTGTTTTTTTTTTAATTTTAGCATGATTTCGTGAAGTTTGTTGTTAGGGTGTTCATTCTAGTAGGTTTGCCATTTCTCTGTTGTAAATGCGTTGATGCATCTTTTTAGATCTATGTGTGGAATTTTAAAATTTGCATCGATTGAGAGACTTATGGCGTTTTTTGCTGCTGAATCTTCTAATACATTACAGAATGACTCCAGCAGAAAATTATTTCTTTTTTACTGTTAAATTCAGTTAATTTTGGAGTAATTTTGCGATTAGGGGGTTGTCCATCTTTTTATTTTTAATCGCTTTTAGAGTAGATTGGGAGTCTGAAAGGATTATAAATGTTTTTTTTGTTATTGGAGGCGTGTTTGAGAGCTAGAATTAGAGTATGTATTTCTGCACTGAAGATTGAGGTTTCTTTGGGAGGCTTGATTGTTTTTTGATTGATTAATTGAGTATCACTGCACTGGCTGTTTAGTTATTTGGACCCATCTTTATAGATGTGTGTGTGGTCTGGATACTTTTTTTTGATTTTATCGACATCATCATAAGTTATTGGATGAGTATGTTTTTTCATATTTACTTAAACTTAGGTCGATGTTAGGGGATACGATTTTCCAGGGAGGGATTTTGAGTGGGGCAGTTTCGTGAATTTTGGTTATGGGTAGATTTGCTTCTTTGGAAATCGATTTTATTCCAAGTCCAAAGGTTTTGATGGCATTTTCTTTTTAGTAGAAAAAGTGTTTACGGTTTGGATTTAAAGTGCTATTCTGTGCTGGGTTTGTGGGGTTGGCTGTAAGGTTTGTGTAGTAATTTAGACCAAGGATTTGATTTATAAGCATTGGAGGAGTTTCATGTGCTTCTGCATACATACTTTCTACAGGGGAGGTTGGAAATGCTCCTAGTGCTAGCCTTAGTCCGGAGTGGCATATTGTGTTGAGGGTTTTTAGATATGACTTTCTGGTGGATTCATATATGAAGCTACCATAATCTATTTTTGATCTAATTAATGTTCTATATAGTTTGAGTAGTGTGTTCTTGTCAGCTCCTAATCTGTAGGGGCGGTGCCTCGTAGGGGTTGTAATGCTTTATTACATTTAGTTTTGATGTGATTGATGTGAGGAATAAAATTTAGTTTTTTGTCAAAAAATGATTCCCAGGCGCTTGTGTTCGTTTATGAATGGTATTTTCTCGCCTTCAATATGTAAGGTAAGTTCAGGGTGGAGTTTGTGTTGGTTACAGAAATGGATGCATTTTGTTTTAATTTTGGAGAATTTGAAACCATTTTAGTTGCCTATTTATTAATTTTATTTATGTTATGCTGTAGTTTTCTTTCAGTAGTGTGAGTGTATTTAGATCTGTAGCTGATTGGGCAGTCATTTACCTATAAGGACCTATGTATATCAGGAGAGAGTTCTGTTATGATGTTATTAGCTTTATATTAAAGATAGTTGTTGATAATATACTTCCTTGTGGCACTCCTTCTTGATTTTGTGGGTTTGATAAAGTTAAGTCTATGCGAACTTGGAAGGATCTGTCTGGTAGGAAGCTTTTTATGAATTCAGGTAGTCTGCCTCTTAGTACAATGTTGTGGAGATCTTTTATGATACGTGTTTCCAGGTGGTTTCATATGCTTTCTCAAGATCGAAAAACACAGATGTTACGTGTTCCTTATTGATAATAGCATCTCTGATATAATTTTCGAGGTTAGTGGTGTGGTCTATAGATCCTCGATTGTTTTGGTATCCACACTGGATTTTAGAAATTATTTTGTTGTCATCTAGATACCATATAAGACGGTAGTTAATCATTATTTCGAACGTTTTACATAGGCAGCTTGTGAAAGCTATTGGTCTGCAGTTTTCTGGGTTTGATTGTGTCCATAGTCTGGTGTTTTGAACTGGTTACTGTTTTGTAGGAAGGTTTGTTGTAAGCAGACAATATCTGGGCTGAAGAGTGAGATAAGTATAAGAAGTTCATTATAATTGGATCTTATTCCACGACAACTCTTCTGCGGGTGCCTGTTTTCAAGCTGACTACAACTTGTTTGTATTAGAATCCTTCATAAACAAATACTTGATGTACACTGAATAAACTTTATCCTAGAGTGTCTTAAGGGCCTTCATAAGTGGTGACTCCTATGTAAAAAAAATGCAAAATAGCATTCGCAAGCATTGAAATTTGGTCACGTTTTGTAATCGACGGCGGAAGACATTTCTTTGGCATTCACCATTATTAGCAAGGTTATTAAATTTTAGTGTTTTTAGTTTATTAACATTCAATAAGGTAACGAGGATCACAATAAAATCGCATGAAAATATAGCAGCAACAATAAGAATAACAGAAGCAATAAGAAAAAAAAAGCTGTTTATTTGATATTAGTAGATTACGGGGGTGTCTTTGATTAACAATCCCAAAGCCTCCAAAGAGTATACCTCATTATTTAACTGCTAAGCCTCAATTTAATTATCCAGTTTTCATTTATTTATAGCATATATAAATAGCGATATAACCGTAAAATCTTTAAACTATAAAATATAGTAATAATAAGCAATAGTGGGACCTGCGGAAATTCCACAGAGGACTAATTCATAGGTAATATATTGATGTCCGCATTCTGTAGATGTTCAGTGTAAATTGAGACACTCCGATATTATTGTACCTATTTACAATGCCTCTCCACGGGACAGAGTTAGATATCAGTGTCGTTTTTTTTTTGTAGCTCTTTTATTAAACTGCAAAAATATTTATCTAAGCTAACACAAAGGCCGGGAAAATCCGATCATAAAGTTCGCTTAAATATGATATTTAAATTCTTGAAGAGTGTTTGTATACTATTATAGAGTTGATGTTCTATCAATTTTGATATATGATAAAGTTCCGGTTTCAAAAATTAAATATATATATATATATATATATATATATATATATATATATATATATATATATATATATATATATATCCAGATGATTTGGGTACAGGCTTGACTCGAAACCGAAATAAAAAAATAAAAACTTATGAATATATAAAATGAAAATTACAATTAAATTTACCAAAATGATCCAAGATGGTAAAATTAAAGTATATTATAAATATTAAACATATTAAATCTTAAAAGAATATATATATATATATATATATATATATATATATATATATATATATATATATATATATATATATATATATATATATATAACTTGAGTTCCTTCAGCCGGAACAGGAAGGCAAGTTTATGGAGATTTCCTGGTAAAATTATTTATGACAAGAAATAGAAGTACAAAACAAACGACCCGGATGTATGCGTGATACAGAAAATAACACACACGCTATCGTGTTTATATACAGATAACAGAAAAAAAAATATTTATTCCAGATTCGTATACTGGCCTTTAAAACAAATGCTGACATTTACTTGGATGCCAGAATTTCAATTCTCTCAAAGTATACAATCATATTTCAGGTTTGATACTGGTGGCGTTTGCTTCCATATTTTTTCAACCAAGTTGTATTTAAGTAGTAGATATACGGAATTGATCGCATAGAAATAATCGTTTTCATAAGTTTCCAAGGTCTGAGAGAGAGAGAGAGAGAGAGAGAGAGAGAGAGAGTCGTATTAGCTAGGGTCAAATTGTCTCGCTTTGATTGTAATTCACATATCATGTTATTGCGTTCTTTCAGATCAATTCAAGTACATCACAGATGATGGATATCGTTGTCACTTTTTGCGCTTTGTGAATATACTTGCTTTCTAAAGTTTGTTCCATGATAAAGAATAAGTGACTCTAACTCATCCGCGATGATGTTCCGTTCCACTGATTTCGAAGTTGGACAATATGAAACTGCAGAAGGTCGGGGGTTCCATCGGTTCAGAGGTTGTGAGGCTAACAGCTAACACGCGTAAACCAGTTCGAATAATTCAATTAGAGATTTTGCACAAACATTAAACGTGTTATGTGTAAAAAAAAGTATCTGAACGGATTTTTCGGGAAAACTGGACAGAGTTGGACACCAGGGTCGTTTGTTAAAAAAAAAAAGAAACAGAGCCCCTAGAAAAGATATTTGGAGATTTGGAATACCTATATTCGATTTTCTTCTCAAACTGTTGCCGTCTCTGTAATCAATTAACTGTTTCTGACATTTTTTTTCAATTTAAGGTAGCTATACAGCATTTTAAACATTTATTTGATCTACTTGTTTCAAAGATAAAACATGTACTGCAACCCAAGTTCACAATAAAGATTTCCCAGTTCCACAAAAAACGCCTGACGCATCATCAGTGCGTTCATCAATTGTAACATTGCGAAAATAATGTCCAACATCTTCAAAGCTCTACTAAACACAGGGTGCTGGTTAAGTAATTTTTTTTTCAGAAATAAATGATATCAACACTATATATATACTAGCAAAGTATCCGCCGTTGACTGGGGTCAAAAACAGACTACAGAAAATGAACTCTGAATTATGAAAGTATGATAGGTTATGAAAATGAAGGGTTGTAAAGATATAGCTTCGAATTTGGGGGTATCAAAAGCAAAGCAAAATATGATGAAAGTAAAAATAAAATAGAGAATCCCCATAATTTATTATATAATATCTGTTCACACTGAAACACTTATCACCCTATTATATGGATCTCGTTTAAAAACCTTGTAAAACTTTGCGACATAATCCCATTCTATGGAGGTCATGCGCGAAAGAACGCCCCATCATTTTATTACACCATATTTCTTCAAACTGAACCATAATTATCAAAGTATACTTTCGCAGATAGATATGAAAAGTCTTTAAAGTCTGTGCCTATTTCTATTCTTTGGAGGCCAGGCGCGAACGCAGACCCCGCAATTTTATTATAACATTCCTATTTAAGTTGAAACATAATTATCAAAACATTATTATGTACACCTATATCAAAAACACTTGTAAACATTTTTTTTTTAATTTTTAAATTTTGTATTTCAATACTTTTTGGACCAGGCGCGTACGCAGACTCCGAATTTTAATGAATCGTCATTATGCCAGATCAAACATACCCATTCCTGTGTCTCGATACATCTTCTATCATTATATGTGATCAGTTTCCTATAATAGTCAACCATATAGGAGCCTATTCGTTGCAAGGCACAGACACAGACGTTCAGCTGCGTATATATATATATATATATATATATATATATATATATATATATATATATATATATATATATTTAAAGGAGATTAGAACAATAGTCTAAAGAGCTGAGTGTATTTCAATGTAACAGTGAAATTACTAGTTTAATTAAAATACAGGAAAGAGAAATTGCTCGTTGTAATTTAGATATATAATAAGCTCGATAGGTAAATATCCTAGAGCTAATTCACTATTAAGTAATGTGATTGATAATTTAAAATTTTAAAATCAAATTATAATTAAATTAAAAATCTGTTTCACAAGAAGAAACAACAACAAAATCAATTATCTGTACGATAAAACACAATAAAAAGCACTGTTTTCCGAAACGATCGTATAGATAATTGATTTTGTTGTTGTTCCTTCTTGTGAAACGGATTTTTAACTTAATTATAATTTGATTTTTAAATTTTAAATTAGCAATCACATTACTTTATATATATATATTATTACAAAGACATCTCAATTTAAATCTGCGTTTCATAATTTGATTCATAGAAATGTCTTAAACATGTATAGAAATGAAGTATTACAAGCATAATGTATAACTTGAGTTAATAAAAATCATGCAGAGTGCTATAATGTTAAATGTGATCCTGGTAGTATATCTTGCTTATATCGAACTATCTTACTTTTCCGGTCGAAAAATATACTTAAATATGATCTTCTCAATAGTCCAGATTCTGTATATATTATTATAGAGTAGTGACTCCAAAAGAAAAATTATTCCGGTGCTATCAGCTAGAATAGAAACCGTCAGCAACTCTATAGCAATCGAAGCGCGTGATGTTAACACTGTACCAACCTGATACGCATAAGAACTGATTAAAATTAACTAAGTTGAATGTACAATATATTTAATGATTGTTTTAATTTTTACCAAGTTTTTACCACTTTACAATCAATTTTTACCGGGTAAAGATACATAAAAGAAAACTGCATAAAAACCAATAATTTAAGGAGCCTATCGTCACTCTGCGACTTTTAGTTAACGTAGAAATAGAGTTTGAAAATACGAGACACAGACAAGCAGGCATACGAGTTTTATACATTAGATAATTTTTAAATACAACGTTTAATAGCATTGTGTTATATGCGAAATATAAATCTACTCGGATTTATTGATCAGTATATGGCGCAGGTGATTAACGATGATTGCTTCGTGTAATCGAATCATTAATTTTTTTTAATTAAATTTCTTTAATACCTACTGCACTTCATGCAGCCGCGCCCAAAATATGGCCTAGGATATGTACGTATATCGCTCGATCGTTAAATAGTTTCTGTCGGTCTGTCATGCATATATCTGAAATAGAGCACAATCACGTCGTCACACCGATTTTCATCAAATCACCATATAAAGAAACGCTACACCCAGTAAGTACGACATGCGTGAATGTTTCGAACTAATAAGGCGCTATATGTATGTGGAATATCAGTTATATATTACCTCTTTCATATGTCTGTCCTGATGGCATACACAAACAGCTGTATGAAAATGTATGGAGTTTACAAAAATCCATTATTCGGACTGCGCTCACAATTATGATGAATAGAATAGATGTTTAGATCAGTCAAATGATGAGATGATATTTAAAAACAGCAACGGGTATATTTTTATAGAATGGTTGTGTTTGAATTTGCAATTGATTATATCTGTTAGACTTTCGTTTAAACAGAATCTCTGTCGATTAATCGTATCGAAATCTGTTAATGTATCTACATATACACATCCACACACACATATTTAACCAAACACACACATGTATATACTCACACACCCATATATATATATATATATATATATACACACACACATGCATACCATGCACACACATATATACACAGATCAATAGATACATACCCAGATATACATACATACCCACACCCATATATATATATATATATATATATATATACCCCAAGCACACATATGCACACACACACATATATATATCCCCAACACACATATGCACACACACATATATCCCCAACACAACTGCACACACACATATACCCCCAACACACATATGCACACATACCCCAACACACATTCCCCAACACACACACTATATATATATATATATATATATATATATATATAAGAGAATTGCAGTGACTAAGGTATTTCTATACAGGAGTTTCTCGGGAAATCCTTTTTTCTAAAAGTAAACCGTTACCAAATATTCAAAGTCACATAATATTCACGGCCCAAATAATATGTCCTCGGTATTGCTTACCCATAAAAAAGTTTTATGGGGAATGGTGCACTTTCTCCAAGTGATGTTACCTCAAGTAACAACACGAAGCAAAATACTCCACCAGACAAATGGAATTCTTGTCCAGGAATCCAATAAGACCCAGAGATCACAAGAAAAGTATACTATCAATTGAGGAGAGGACACTTATTTTATACCCATTGCTTTTTTACTGTGTTTGGATGATTCAGGAAAACTTTAGATGTATATTCGAATGTTTATGTATCTCAGAGAGTAATTATGTGTTAACCTCAGCAAAGGTATCACTGGATCGCTTTGACGTTCAACTTAAATAAAATGAAACAAAGAAGGAGAATATATTAACTAATTATTGCGCGTATCACTCAAAGATCGGTAGCTAACACATCTTTCATTCAGAATAGCAGAGTTTTCCTGTGAAAATTCTATTTACAATAATATTTCTTATCAGCCCGTTGCGACTAAATCTGGGTTGCGTTGCGCCTACTTACATGCATGTGGGAATCTAGGCTATGGAATTTTTATTCAGGTGTCAACCTTATCAATACACAAGTGGTGTTCGATGATAAGGGCTAACAGGGCGTTAGTTAGATAGAATGGCCGCGCCGAATTGATCAGTAATGATGGTTATGAATGGACAAAATTTATTATTTAAGAAAGCGGCTTCAAAAAGTACATTGCATTCAAAAACGAACACGTCATAAACAGATTGGAAGAAGCACTTAAGTATTGTGTTTAACAGAAAGATATTTCTAAAATACAAACTTTGCTCGTGGAAGTTATGCTTAAATTAGGATATATATATATATATATATATATATATATATATATATATATATATATATATATATATATATAGACTGGTCGAATGTAGGAGATAATTTTCCATGAATGTTTTACAAGGTAAATAAGAAGCTCAGTAAAGCACCTGCCATGACAATATATATATATATATATATATATATATATATATAATTAGATAATGCACACACAATATCGATTTCTCACATGTTACATTCATACATGATTTCTGATTTAATTCACTGACATATATAGCCATGTTATAAAACATTATAAAGCGGAGTGTTCGCCCTCTGAAATTGTGTTATTCCTTACCGTTGTCAATCCATTCGTTCATTTTTGTGGGCTTTCAGACCGCATGGACAAAATTCAAATCTGCGCGATTTTCTTGTTCCTGTTCAAACTACGCCGAAAAGCTGCTGAGACAGCCAAGAATATTACTAATGACTTATGTCCAGGAACAACTAACGAACCTGTGGCACAACGGTTGTTCAACGATTTTAGCAATGGTGATAAAACCCTCGAACATGAAGACGGCCGCGGCCTGCCCACCGCAGTCGATAACGAACATTTGAAAACCTTAATTGAAGTCGATCCTCGAAAAACCACACGAAAAGTTGCTGTTACACTCGAGGTCGAGTACTCACTAGTCGTTCGCTATTTACAGCAAATAGGAAAGTAAAATAAAAGTTGGGTAAATGCGTCATATTCACAGGACCTCTGGCCTACCGATCAGTATTTTTTTCAAGCATCCCGACAACCTCCTGCGCGACAAATGCTTAAAAACCGAGATGATTCTTAATCGGCCTTTACTGACTGCATCATTTCCAGAAGCCTTGATTTCTATGCTAATGGGATAAACAAACTTGTTTGTTGTTGTCAAACATGCGCCGATTCTAATGATTCTTATTTAGATTAATAAAGTGTTTTATGAAAGGTTATGATCTTTTAAAGTTGAACCTCAAAAAACGACATTATTTTTGCAAAAACCTAATAATTACGTTCATCACTCGTTGGTTGTAATATTAATTAATATGTTGTTAAAATAATATCTTTATCAGATGATAATATTTTTGTGAACTATTATTATTGTCGGTCTTCTGTTGGATTTAAGTTCGATCTTATGATTTAAGTTCGATATAATTTTCTTAGATTATGATGTTTGTATATTTGGGAGATTGGGCTTGATAATTATTTCTTTTTAGTAATTTGATTTTTCGGACTATTCTTTTTATCTTCGTTGTTTTCCAAGCGTTTCGGCCGATGTAACCTCTGACCGTCTTCAGGTGCATTGGATGTTATTAGTAAATCATGAAAGTTGCGTCAACTTATTTCTTTTTTTTTTAAGGTAAATCTGGTCGCATTCCATTTTCTGTTTGTATATTTTTAGATGAGATTCACTTTAATTTAAATAGATTCTCTTTTCCTGTCCCGTCGCTATTTCACGCGCTCCATTGATATAGCATTACCCCTTTTTCTAAAATGTGTTTTATTAGTAATGAATCTTGGGGAGATAGAAATCATACCATTTGTTATAGGTGCCACAGGGTTTAGGACAAAGAACCCGAAGTCCTACCTAACTAATATTCCTAGTGAACCAAGTGCAAAAGAGATACAGACAATTGCAATTAAGGGAACAACAAGGATACTAAAAAGAACTCTCGGTTGGTTTCAATAAAAAAGGACAATGTTGGCAGCTGGTATTACCCAGGCGGCGTACCTCAGTCCAACAGGTGGCAGCCCCATACCCACCATTACAATTCTCAAAGGAGGAAATAAAAAAAAACAAAGACGTAAAGAATAATCGTTGTTATAATTAAACAAAAGATCTTGAGTGTAAAAGATTACAGCGTTTGCGTGTTTGAAGTAGGGAGGAAAATATTCGTGTTTATACCGCTGCTTTCTATAAGTAAAAAAAAAACAAGAAACAAGAGGAGACGCCATTTAAGCATCTATAAAAGCAGAAACAGACAAGAGGTACTTGTCTTCCTCTTTGTCATGTTTTAATAACTTTTTAGCGCCATTAATTTCAGCTCTGACATATAGAATTCTATAAATAATCACGTCGTTGTCATATACGTGCAATATTCGTTGCTTAAGAAATATCTCAATCCATGAATAGGAGGACTCAGAAAAAATAGCGAAAAAATAAATGAATGTGAAAATATTTAAGGTACCTGTCGCTCAACATGTGAATAAATTTGATTATTTATAATCATTACACATTTAAGAAGAAACTACACTGACTTCATAATGGCCTTCCTCCCTATGAAGACTTCTATATGTTTTATCATGGTGCCTATGTTTGGCATTTATAGTTCTAAATTTCACTTCTCGTGGCAGTTGCTGGTGGGGTCGATGTAATTTCCATAGAAAATTCAGTGCAAAAGCATGACATACTAGTGTCTGCATATAGTAAAATAATTATTTTTGATAATATACATCTAAGGAGGGGAAGAGGCGTAGAGTGTATGTGGGTATGTGTGTGTGTGTGTTTATATATGCGTTAAAAATAGACGAGTTTGTGTTTATATATGTTTAAAAAATAGTTAGAATATGATATAGGCTACCGGGGTAAATATTATCTATTTATTATATATATATTCATTGCAGAAATTTCGCTTTGGACCAAAGTACTGTATGTTTGCTTCAACAGATGTTACGTCCAAATTTAATACGTTTACACTAGCGGCCACTATATTATGTAACTTTTCACCGCCGCCTTAATCACATTTATTTGCTCATTTAAAATCGCAGATTTAATCCTAGAAGAAGCATCCCTTCTTTCGTAAACACCTACAATGGAAGCAGCTGCTATTTTCCTCTCTAAATATCAAGTACTCCTACCGTTCTCACTCGACACCGGTAAGTATTTTACATTAGGGTCACATGTAAAATAGTACCGTAATTTTATGCATCAACCACTCACACAGATATCGTAAGCTTTCCTATTCCCGATTCTAAAATTAATGATATCTCCCTTCTCAAATTCAACCAAATCTCATTGGCTGCAACCAAACTATTCGTCCATTACAGAATGTCACTCCTATTTCAAAAATGAATACTTGAGGCATAAAAACAAACTTATCCTTCCTGATAAGATTAGGCACTATAAGATAAAAATACCCCGATTGCAAACATATTAAAACATCGAAACATCTTCATAAGCCACGAATGTTTCCATTTACACATTAAATGTATCATATATGTTAGCTTTTAATACACAGCTATGATGACGTGCGACATATTTTTCTCAAGCTACAGCGTACATAACGTTTTCGGGTATAGCTGATAGCGACTATTTATTCTTCATTTGTTTTCAAAATCTAATATTTCAGAATGACTTTCACAATTATTACATGTGCTTCATAAACCTTTACAAACAAAAAATGAAATGTTGCTTTAGTTTTACAGTTGATATACTTGTTTACATTACACAATTCAGCGGTGTCTACCGAAAGAACGTGCCCGTTTCATGGATGACCTGTTTCAAGTTTGTTTAAAGGACTTATTTCGAGGGGCATAACGTCCTACGTTCGTCGTAGCGCAGTTGATTAAGGCGGCTCTTTCCTTTGCATCTCCTTTTACAAGTAGCGTTGAACGTTCCATCCTGACCTCTGCGGCTATTTTCTTCCTATAATGGATTGCCACTGATATTTACATTAATTTTAGGGCGTGTATTATATTTTTTCTATCTTTTTTATGTACGCATATAGCTTAAAAACCAAAATGAATTGAATTTTTTCATATTTTACCATAACTTTATTTATACGAAAATTACTTAACATAATAAATTGTTTGTGTTTGTTTTCCTCCACAAATTCATTTCCTTTCATAGATTATACAATGTCTGACAACATTTAAAAAAAAACTTTACATTGTTTGAATCTCATAAGTGTTATATTTATATTGTTTACAATAGAAACAAAATCTTGCAAAATCTGTTCAAAATAAAAAAGAGTTGTTTATTATGTAAAGACACCTTTCTGTTTATACGGTTATTTTTCTGCTTACTAAAAACCGTCAATTCCTTAAAAAAAAACGTGCGTCATCATGTAAAAATGTACACATGTGAATACATGAAGTTATCCTTTCAGTGAAAGAGGGGTCAAAAGTTGTTTGCCCCTTAACTACAGCCTTGCCAACAAAAACACTACGCCCTGAGCAATACCCTGAATCATACTTTGAATAATACCTGGCGCGCTAGCTTAGTCCACACGAGCTAAACGACACTGCTTCCTATCCTACTCACAAAATGACGTGTTAATTCTTAAATTCTGAGTTCTTGGGGGTGTCTATTCCGAAAGCCGCTCTTAACATGAGGAGGTTGGGTTACAACAAAAACAACAACCGCTGTACTTTAAATTTTTACGCGGGTAAGGGTGCATGCTACCACCGGACAACGCAAATTAACGGGTCCTGCTAGTGTATATATATATATATATATATATATATATATATATATATATATATATATATATATATATATATATTGTAACTATTACCAAATTAAATTTAACTTAGTTTAAGTGTATTTAGCATTTGCTGATCGATAACAAAATAATAGTTCTAAAACAGATGCCAAACGTTCTCTCTGGCCAATCAGCTAAGGAATTTGTCCTTAAAAGTTTGAACTGTCTTCATCATCATTACATGAATAAGTAAGGTCTCTATCCGTCTATATTGTATCCCGGCCACATATTAAAACCTGGTCTCTAGGGTCGAATAACATACATATCTCACACATTAAAGCGGTATATAACACTGCTTCCCAATGCTTAATGTGTAAACCTATCAACGGTTGGGGTTATTAGTTATCAAATTTCACATAATTTGTGCCGGGCCTCATGGAACACCGAACAACGATCCGATCCACTGCACATGCGCAATGTGTCCACAAGAGATGTACCTGCTATCAATCATGCAACAATGGTTATGGAAATCCTGGCGTGTTAATGACCACACAGCAATGTTTATCGAGCGGAAACTTGGCAACGACAAGGGGCACTGCGTTTATTGTGCATGATATTTGCCGTAATTCTCAGTTGTACTTACATTTGTTGGCATACCTCACACACACACACACACACACATAGTAAGTTATAAAATATATATGGCGATTAAGCTACACTGAATATTCCGCGGTTCATTCACTCTAGGACTCTTCAGGCTTATGCGCGAATTTTGTGGTGGTTTGTTGTTTTTATATACGCATCTTCTATTGAGATTTTAGTTAGCCAATCAGCTTTCTAGTAGCCACCACGCCCATTTGACCTCTGGTTGGCTTGCTCCATTGTGTGTGCTCTATTTAGCCTGGATATCTAGTTTCTTGATCTGTTTTAAGATTTTAATCCCTGAATATCCGAAGAACTTTTTAACATTGTCCTAGAATTTGCCGAGGCATACACTGATATATCCTCGGAAGAAATCAACATAATTAAAAAATGTAGAAAATCAGTTCTAATAAATAAGAATAACCAAAGGATAAAAACTAAAAATGAAAAATTCGTTTGATTTGGCGATGGGTGCCAGGCACTCTGCAGAGGCATCAGATCTTGTGGGATTATTCATTCTATATATCCTCACAAGCATATTTGATACTACAGATATCGGCCTATACATAGAGTACAGACTAGCTATAATAAAAAAAACTCCAACAAATTTAAGGGAGATAACTTTAAGAAAATCATACGCAAGGAAATGAAAAAATTAGGCCTAGAAGCACACGTATCAGCTAACATAAAAATAACAAACTTCCTGAACGTCACGTTAAACTTAGATAAAAACACATATGAACCCTACTTAAAAAATAACACTATCCAATATACGTAAACCTAAGTCCAATCACCCACCATCAATTATAAAACAGATTTCTAACTCGATCGTAAGTAGACTAAGTAATAACTCAAGCGATGAAAATGCATTTAACAGGTAAGCCAATATCTATGAAACAGCCCTAAAAATAGTGGATACAAAAATATCGATATCAAATATAAGCAACAAAACACCAATAACTATAATAAAATTAAAAATAGAAAAAAAATCAACTATAATTTGGTATACGGCCCCATATATTCAAATGTTAAAAACAAAACTTGGCAAGAAATTTCTAGAGCTTACTGAAAAATACTTTCCCGCAACCAACCCCTTACACAAAATTTTCAATAAAATACCTTAAAGTTATCCTACAGTTGTTAGGAAAATTTAGAGATGATAATTAAAGCACATAATAAAAATATTACATAAAAAACAATGTAAACAACAAAATAAACAATAAAAAATAGACACCATGGCAAAAATATAACTGACACTAGCAGAAATAATAATAATAATAATAATAATAATAATAATAATAATAATAACCAACCCCAGATAAGAACAACCATACTATAAATAACAATACTAATAACGAACAAGATAAATGCAATTGTAGACACCGCACACTTGACCCACTTCAAAATAAATGTCTCACTAAAAGCGTAGTTTAACAGGCCACAATATTTGCGAAAGAAAACCCGAATAACAAGAAATATTACGTAGGTATGACTTCCTTAGATTTCAAAACTCGATATTATGACCACGAAAGTACATTCAGCAATAAAAAACAACGTATGAAAACAACCCTAGCAAATAATTACTGGGAACTCAAGGAAAGCGGATATTCGCTGGTAAAGGACCCATGTAGAATATGCCTTCATGAAAAATTTGCTATCCTGTACTTTAAAGAACCCCAACATCTATTAAACTGTAGAAGAGAAATAGCAAACAACTGTGTTCACAAGATAAAATTCGCTCTAGGATAGCGATACAAAATAGTTTTTAAAATAACAAAAACACTAGAAAACAAACAAAGAAATAAAATTAAATAAACCTGAATATACATAAATGGTCACACACACACACACACACACACACACATATATATATGTGTGTGTGTGTGTGTTTGTGTGCATATATTTATGTGCATATATATATTTATATATAAACTAACATAAAAAAACACTAACCTAGATTTAAAACAGATCAAGAAACTAGATATCCAGGCTAAATAGTGCACACACAAAGGAACAGGCCAACCAGAGGTCAAATAGGTATTTGCCGATAAGTGCATGCTCATTTGGCTGATACGAGGGGCGCGGTCGATACTAGAAAGCTGATTGGCTAACTAAAATATCAATAAAAGATGCGTACATAAAAACAGCAAACAACCACAAAATTCGCGCATAAGCCTGAAGAGTCCAAGACTGGATGAAACGCGGAATATTCAGTGTAGCTTAATCGCCATATATATTTTATAACTTACTAACTAGCTTTACCTACTTATTGAGCATTTTGGAAGTAAATACTTGAAGGTTACGCATAAATTTTGACTTTCGTATATTGATTTTATGTGACTAAATTAAGTAGGTATATATATATATATATATATATATATATATATATATATATATATATATACTAATTTACATACCTCATATCTTTTGTTTTATTTTACTTCAGTCGAAGTACTCAGAAATCAAGGGGTCCACAGCCTGGGGCTAACACTTGAAGTCTATATGAGATACATAGATATTCGAATGTTCAATTAAAGTTATTTATCTCTTAAGCACTAAGTTAGTAAAGAAATTGAGAACATAATTTCCCTCTCCCCAACTAACCATTTTTATACGTTGTAGTATACCATTCATGTTGTTCTCATGGTCTTACTGAATTCCAGGACAATAATTTATCTAGTCTGGTGGAGTATCCAGCTTCGTGCTATTACTTGAGGTAATATCACTTGAAGAAGGTGCAGCATTCCCCGGAAAAGATGTGGGGTTGCCGTGGTAAGGAGATGTTATGTGGGCTGCGAATACTATGCGATTTTGAATATTTGGTCAGGGTTTACTTCTTTGGAAAAGTATTCGTATGCCAGATTGTTCTGACAAACCCCCGTACAGAGAGACCTTAGACACTCAAGGATAGTGTCTAGTAGGCATTCAAGTTGGTTACCGAACTTAACTCACTCTCTTTATGTTTTGGTATCGATCTCATCTCGAGTTTTTTTTTTTTCACTTAAAAATCAATTTGTAAGAAAAAAACATAATACTAACATTATCATGTTTCTGTATGAATTAATTATGTGTGTGTGCGCCAGTGTGTTTATTAAAGTTTAGATGAAGATGGCGGAAGTAGAGTGTTTATGAATGAAATCTTAAAAATTGTCAGATTTCTTCCTATATGTTCCACAACAGATCAGTATTGTATTAGTACCATCACCTTCAAAACATGAAAAAATGCAGAGGAATGCCTAACTATTGCTATTCTTTGTGTGAGTGTTTCAAACGTTGGTGCCGATGTTGTCTTTAATCTACTGTCACGCCGTCCTTTTATATATAACACCGAAGTTAAGCAACGCCGAGCCTGGGTAGGACAGGATGGGTTACCATTTGGGAATTCTGCCCGCTGTATGTGCTCTCCTCTTATCTTGGAATTTGTATTTAGTCGTCCTGTACGTACACTTTACTTGCCACTAGTATTTAACAATGTTGACTCAGAAGAGGTCCGGTTGAAGATTGCGCACCTGCTGCCACAAAAATGTCACACGCAGTCACCCCTACGTGAGTATCCATAGTCTGGTTAAGACTGAATGAGCATATTTATATATATAATACTTTTACAAGCCTTTATCTTGATGATACTCTCGAGAATGTGGACTTATAATATTCTTAGAAATAACGATCTTGGTCGAAAATCAACAGTAGATTATTTTTTATATTGATAAAGGCTTGGTTCTCATTTAACCAAATCTTTGGTTAAACGTCTAATCTTGGTCGGTGCAGTGCCTACCCTACTTTGAAGCAGCCAAGAAAAATCGGGTTTTACACAAACCGTGTCATTTTCCTCGATTCTTGTCTTAAACTCTGATGGTAACTCTTTCTAAGTTGATTAAACGCACCCCCAGTTGGCAAACTTAAAATTTCTACTTACCATCACTGAACAGACAACGCTTCGCATTTCTTAATTTGGTACTGGTAAAACTCTTAGTTACTAAACTTCGGGGATCTGGCGAGAACCAGTTTGTTAATATGATTATGGTTCTCTTTTCTTACTTACCTATGTTCTAGCGTTCTTTATTTTTTATCGTTTT
The DNA here is from genome assembly GCF_053919585.1 of Euprymna scolopes. Lineage (NCBI taxonomy): Eukaryota > Metazoa > Mollusca > Cephalopoda > Sepiida > Sepiolidae > Euprymna > Euprymna scolopes. The sequence continues at coordinate 99,288,040 of NC_136501.1, read as the reverse complement.
AAAGTAAATAATTAATCTAGTCTAGTGGAGTAGCAAGCTTTATGACGTTAGTAGAAGCGTAATTAGAAAATGAGAACAATTAATCCTATGAGTCACGAAGGGTCTGCCATAGAGAGAGATTTTACTCGGGCTTTCCAGTACTATGTTATTTTGAATATTTGTCAGGTTTTACTTCAGAACTGCAGAAGAATGCTAATGAACAAGTACCCTGGAAGACATCGTACATAGGGGCCTTAGAATATTTTGTCTAGAAATCGTTTTAAATTCTCTTCAATAGACATTAAACTATGTCCAATGTTTCACTTGCTGTATAAATGTGTATATACATTATTTTCACATGTGAAAGTTTGTGTTTGTGTAAAAGCATACGTTATTAAGTTACTGAGTTTGATGACTTTTTTCATCTTCGTGTGTATTAATAACTTTATCTGCGTGTGTTCTTATAAAGTCAATCATCTAAATTGTTTTCACGATCTTGATAGCACAATCCATAAAGAAAATTACACAATCGAAATTCAAATATGAATTGATTTTGTATTTAATGAGTATTTGATAGCTTTCCAGGATTTATTTATAGATATATTCATGAGAATAGTGTGTAACTCTCACTTTTGGCTATCGGGGAAACAAGGTACTCGATTTGAGAGTCTCCATAAATAATACCAAGAGTATCTCAAGTACGAACACTTTTCTAACGATTCATCTGATGACTTTGAGTAGAAAGACGAGGAAATTAATGAGTAATGCCATTGTTTTTATTTTTGTATACTTATAAAGTTGGAGGGAGTGTGAATACCATACATACTCAGCGTTTTTTTTTTATAATCTACAAAATTGAAATTTCATAAATAAGTAATTTAAGGATGTGGAAAATTGGAAATTGGTTTTCATCCACTAATAAATGCTGCAAATGTGTTAAAATCGAGAGATTGATACATAAGGGTATTGAATTTTATCAGTTTTTACAACTATATTACGACTGCGCATGCCTGAATGGTTCACATGACAGATTCTTTATGCTTTGATTTAATTGGTTTAAAAATACATTTCGTGGATCACGTCCTAGGCATAAGTGTTACCGAACTTAGCTCACTCTCTTTATTTTTTGGTCTCGATCTCTTGTGGAGTTGTTTTTCACTTAAAATCAATTTGTAAGAAAAAACATAATACTAACAGTAACATGTTTCTGTATGAATTAATGAGTTGCTGTCGACGTAATATGCGACTTTTTGAAAAGGTGACTTGTGAATTCTAAAATCTCCATAGAATATTCGACGTTATGCTGAACGTTTACAAGTACTTTACAAATAGTTACGTTTAAAATTCTGTACAGGTTCTCAAGTTTGACAGAAAGATTCCAGAGTTTTACATATTCCCGAATTCAACAGAAAGATCCTCGAGCTCGATAGATAGATAACCGAGCTCGGCAACATTGTTGTCATAAAGATGACTGGGCTCGGTAGATAGTTGATCGGGCTCGACATAAAGATGACCGGGCTCGACATAAAGATGACCGGGCTCGACATAAAAATGACCGGGCTCGACATAAAGATGACCGGGCTCGACATAAAAATGACCGGGCTTTACATAAAAATAACCGGACTCGACATAAAAATGACCGGGCCCGGCATAAAGATGACCATGATTGACATATAGATGACCAGGATTGACATATAGATGGCCAGGCTCGACATAAAGATGACCGTGCTCGACATAAAAATGACCAGGCTCGACATAAAAATGACCAGGCTCGACATAAAAATGACCAGGGTCGACATAAAGATGACCGGGATCGACATAAAGATGACCGGGATCGACATAAAAATGACCAGGATCGACATAAAGATGACCGGGATCGACATAAAGATGACCGGGATCGACATAAATATGACCGGGATCGACATAAAAATGACCAGGCTCGACATAAAAATGACCGGGCTCGACATAAAAATGACCGGGCTCGACATAAAAATGACCAGGCTCGACATAAAAATGACCAGGCTCGACATAAAAATGACCAGGCTCGACATAAAAATGACCAGGCTCGACATAAAAATGACCAGGCTCGACATAAAAATGAACAGGCTCGACATAAAAATGACCAGGCTCGACATAAAAATGACCAGGCTCGACATAAAAATGACCAGGCTCGACATAATTTTTGCCAACAGAATGACTCCACAATGTGACCTAAATAGTTTAGTATTCGGCTTATGTAAGGTACATCTGTAGAAAGTTGGGAAGTACAGCGACCGAATCCTTGCGCGTATAACACTAATACACAGAAGTCCGAATATTAATTGTTCAATAAAGACTATTTTTTAGTTCTACAATATTTGCTGGGCTACGATTTTGCAGCTATTAAAGGGTCCATAGCCTTGGGATATTATAAAGTTGTAACTGTATGCGTATTTGAACGAAAGGAAAACAAACAATAGTTAAATATTATAAAAAAAACACCAGTAAAAATCTATATCAAATCGCCCCCTCGTCTCCAACCAACCTCCGGCGCCCGCTCCGTTGTAGAGTCTTGGCATACCAGAAGAGAGTCGAGCACACGTACTCATATACGAGTCCCTTGTTGAATATTCATATATTTAACAATGTCCATTGTTAGACAATCAATGGAATCTTTCATTTTGCCTATCGTTATTTTGAAGTATCTTTTTTATTATCTCTTTTTCTCTTTTGTGAGGATACTGACAAGAGAAGAGAATTAATCGAGCAGCGAAGTACTGCGTTTCATAATGGAATGCTTCCAAGTCAACTTTGTGATCAATTCAATCCTTGACTATTCGTATTTAGAACTTCGAGGAACCAAAAATGAAAGCGAAATCACTCATACATACAAGCAAAACTCAACACACACAGATATTTATATATTTGTAATAATATCTATGAAAGAGTTGAGTTTTCTTGCTCTGGGATCAGAGGAAAGACCGATGAAATCACTTGCATTCGTGAGACTGAGAATCTATCAACAATGAAAAAAATGCTATATTACTTAGTATAATTAACTTGGATTTACTGTTTATGGCGATGTGATTTTACATTGATTCTTTTTTTTAAAGAAATAAATTCGATTATATGTATTTTTCTCACGGTCTATACTTTCTAATACTTTTATTTTGGTGAGCATGCACCAATGTGAAATATATAACTAAAATTTAAAATACTAATGCTAGTAAATTAGAATTACATAGGCGATCAAGTAAAAGATTGCTTTGTGGTAACTTCGACATGGATCAAACATTTTAATTTGATTTGAGCCGAAACAATAAATGTGAGGGGTCAAAATTGGGTTCAAAGTTCTTTTGTTTTTAAACTGACCTATGCAGTCTGTACCAAATTACTCCACCAATTTTGTATCTAAATATTTCAAATTTTACATAAATATATTCAGACACAAGGGAAGCTTTTAAATCGTTTTTTGGCCGGAAATGTGGCTGCCAAATATAATAGTTAAAAAGAGTTGCCATTTGAAGTCTCTAGCAAACTATTCAGCTAAGTTTGTGTTGTAACATTTGAAATTTTATATAAAGGGTATACAGACATGCAAACTTGTTAATCAGTTTTTGGGGCGAGATTGTGGTTGCCAAGAGATCAAAGTTGAAAGAGTTGACATTATAGAATTTCTAGCCTGGTTCCGCCATAACATCTAAATCATATAATGCAGATATATGAACGTCTATTCATACAGACAATTTACCTACTATCTACATGAAACCCCAGCAGCATATGATCATCTATTTTCGCCGGTCAATGTATCCGATATTCTCTTGGCAGCCCTTACCATTCGTCGCCTATAATAAATATGCCGGTATTGACTTCCAAACTTTAATATTCAAATTAAGCCGAAAGCAGAAGCTGCCAATATTCCGGATTGAACTTCAACGTGATGCATTTCAAAGAGAATTATTAATCAGTTTACCGCAAACACTTCAGAGAATCGTTTAATTAGAAAATTGACGTCAGTAATGACATCGGCACCAGCAATCAATCCATTTTTCTTAGTGGCTAAGCCTTCGTATTCGTGGACGGAGTCATGTGAACAGTGTAATAACTAATGAAATAGCGGTTGTTTGTAAGACCATTAATAGTTGACAAGATTTTATAACAAGCAATATTATGGTGACATGAAACTAGAAAAGGTCTCGTATAATCCAGTTAGATTGAACATCAATATTAATCGTACTACAGTTTTCTTTGCTTTGAGCCCAAAAATATATTCGACCATTTATGTAAGCTTTCTCATTCAACATGAATCTTCAACCTCCCAAAGAGTCAGTGGATATATATATATGTGTGTGTGTGTGTGTGTGTAAGTGTGAAGAATAAAATACGTATTAAATACGTTTGAAGCCAAAACCGCAACGCGAAATTTGTTATAAAATAAACGAGTGTTTATTTCTTAAGAAATATATTTCGAAGTAATTCTCCTTTGTAAATCTTTTTTCTCTCTTTTTCTTCGCCATGATTGCGAGTAGAAGAAAGTTCGATAAAAAACCCGCACATACGGAGAAGAAAAAGAGTAGAAAAAAAAGATTGACAAAGGAGTATTACCCCGAAATATATTTCTTAAAATATAAACAAACAAAAAAAAAACTACCCAGATTTTCAAACCGCGCGACCACGCGTCACCTATCCATCTTCATAAAAAACTCTTCAGTGAACAACATGACACGGACTCTTTATCGAACTTTCCTCCACTCGCAATCATAGTGAAGAAAAAGAGAGAAAAAAAGATTGATAAAGGAGTATTACTCCGACATATGTTTCTTAAAAAATAAACACTCGTTTATTTTATGAAAAAATGCGCGTTGCGGTTTTGGTTTCAAACGTATTTAATACGTATTTTATTCTTCAAATTTTACTCAGTTCTTCTAACGGATATAAACAAAAATCTACCCATATATATATATATATATATATATATATATATATATATATCTGTGTGTGTGTAATGGGAGAGAGACAGTGAGTGCGTTAGTGGGAGAGATATGTAGATATATGTATGGAATCTAACTAACCAGTATATATGTTTTAATTACTTTTTCTCTTTCTAATTAACGTATTAGGTGGGTATTCTTGTTAGTTTAATTTATGTAGGCTTATATATAAGCACTTTTCTCTGTCTATAATTTAGTGTTATTGAAATTTTACAGATTGATAGGTTTTGTGTATTAATTTCCAGTTTCTCATTTAAACCGAATATACATTATCCGCGTAAAGCTGTACACTTTCTCGGCTCTCGTCAAATTTTATACGCGATACTTGATGAGTGACTGTGTTTGAGCTCCTAGTTAATCATTTATTGCACAAAAAATATATATTATGCTTGTATAAAACTCAAAACATTTTATTAATGCGTGAATATATCGAACCAAAGAATTGATTATCATGATATACCATTTGCCAAGAGTGACTTAGAATAGCAATATAAAATGGGTATAACTTCCTAGTTTTGTAACCAGATATTACAATAATAAAAATAGAAATTTCAATGAGAAAAAAAATGGAATAAAGATATTTCCTTACTTATGCTAGAGCTATTCCTGGTGTGGAGTGGGTTAGGGTAAATACCCACAGTAAGAGCAACTAATGAAATATTTTACACTCTTTAAAATACCGGATCATTGACGCGACTTGAATTGTAATAATTTTAATTATCTTTATAGTGTCGACGTAAATATTACTGGACAACAAAATGATCTTAATTTAAAGATGTTGCAGGGTTTATTCGCGAGCATTTTCCCTTTTTTTAACTTCAATTGATATGTATTTTGTACTAAAAATACACTATTTACCAGGCAATGATATTTGCTTTAGACCCGGTTACAAGTAAAGCTCTTCATAATCATATCGCATGAATTCGACGGTTCTACACTTTGGACCACTTAAAAGAAGTCCGGTTTCTCTATTTTTCCTAGTTAATTCTTCAGATTTAGTGGTCAATGTTAAAGCAGGCACACCTCCTTAATCTTTTTCTTATATTTTTTTTCAGATTAAAAGTAGCACGAACTCCCTAACCTTTCTCTTAACAAGCAACTGACACCCAAAGACAAAACGCAATTCTTTTTCCAACAAGAGGGAGCTACATACCACACGTCTCACAGATCATTGACACAAGTTAATATATTCACGGAAGAAAGGACTACAATCAAAATGGCATGGCCACTACTTTCCCTGGACTTGTCATGTGTTTTTTTTTTATCTTTGTGAGAATTTCCAACAAAAAGTTATTCAAATAATCCTCATAATCTAGACCAACTAAAGGAGAATATTATGACCGCTACTAGAAGAATATTCAGAGAAGATTTACTGGAAACATTGTTATACGTGCCCAGACATCTATAGATGTCAATTGGGAGCAGTACCAGCATGTTTTAGAGCACCACAGGTAAGTTTAATAATAAAGTAATGTGTGTCCTCTCTGCTTACATTGGTTTTCCTAATATATTTATTGTCAATTTTTTTAGAAAGAAAACATCGGATACTTACGGAAGAGATAACGTGAAGTTTGCAAACATCCTAAATGAATATTTCTGAGGAATGACCTGGATTCGAACTTGGATTACACAGGAAGTAAGCCTGTGTCATAACGTTCTACCTACAGTAACCTTGCATAATAGAAGTACTTGATTATGGCATTTCTATATTTCATCATCCTATATTTCGACAATAAAATCATATCTCGATAATAAAATCTTATGAAATAACAAAAAACAGCAAAACAATACATCAATGAAAAACAGCAAAACAATACATCAATGAAAAACAGCAAAACGTAATCGGTTTAACCGAAGAGTTGCTGGATCTTCTACAGAATTGGGACGAAATTTTGTAGTTGATAAATGAAGGTTTCAGATCATAAAACAAGTGTTTAAACAGAATTTTATTTTATTTTTTTTGACAAGTCTAAAAAGTACAATTGCAGCTTCCACATAATCCATTAAAAAATACTCGAATGTGACTGAATTATTAAACAAAACAACTTTAATCGTTTTAGCAGGTGACAATTTTCCATCTTTTTTTTTTTTACTCAAAACGGAAAAGTACACCCTTTCGAATTTTTCTGTGTTTTACGATCGTTTTCATCAAATTCTATTTTTTTTTAATTTTCTTTAATAAATAATATTCTACTTCATCGAGTGTCGTAATGTTTTGATATAGTGTGTCTCCAAAGTACGGGAAATACGTAGATACCATTGATTTCAATGATAGAATTCAGTATAAAGATTTCGGAAATTTCGTTCCAATAGTGTAGAAGCGTTTTTTTATCATTGAATTTTGTAATAAATGTCTAGCGTGTACACTCATAATTAAGATAGCTATAACCTTAATACGCCATGAGTAGCAAACAATAAATGTTGTATATTAGGCTCTTTATTATATCATACACGATTATTGACACGTGACTCGAATTGTTATATGTCCACTCCCTTTCTAGTGTCCTTCTTATTATTCTAGAAAGATAATGATCAATATTGACGTCGTTATTTCTATAACGATTCAAATGCATCAATATAATTATATTTGCAGTGTGTTGTCATTACTATTGTGCCCCACTATTTGCTATTGTTATCGATGTTGTAAATCATTATCTTTTTGTGCCTCTTGTCTGTTAAGCGTAACCACAAAACCGGAGTCTGACAGCGATATAACTCAATTATCAAATACTGTGTGTAATCAGAGACGAAAACGCACATTGTGAAATTTAATGAAATAATAGATAAAAAGGAAACACGAACATTGAATATAACGAAAAGAGCTCAAATCAAATTAAGAAAAAAATCATTTGATATTCGCTCATCTTTCTTTATCGAGTCATGAGCTCGTTAAGCTACTTATATATATATGTATATATATATATATATATATGTGTGTGTGTGTGTGTGTGTTTGTGTGTGTGTGTGTGTGTGTGTGTGTGTAGATAAAGTAGCGGATGTTCTGACACAATATAATCTAATTATCTCCTGTGATGAGATTTAATATATAGTCTTAATTATGAAAAAAAAAAAAAACTTCTTCGGAAATAGGATATATTTTCCCAAATTCAAATGTTGATGAAAAAGCAGGGAACGGGCAAAGGAAGGAGTTAACAGTGAACTGATATTGTAGCTAAAGAAAGTGAAACAGTCGTGATAAAAAGTGTGGACAACTAGACTGAGAGAAAAATGTGAGAGAGATTAAAGGATGAGTGCAGAAGGTTAGAGAGAGAGAGAGAGAGAGAGAGAGGGGGAGAGTAACGAGGACGTACGAAGAAAGAGGGAAAAGAAGAATGAAGAAGAAAGTTATAGAAAGGGGATTGAAGGCTTGAGACTGAAAGGGAATGAGTATGAAAAAGATTTTAAAAAATATAACATGTAACAGAGTAGAAGGCAGAGGATTGAAATCAAGAGAGAGATTAAGTAGTTTGCAGTAAAGACAGACAGCGCATTAAAGGCAGAAACAGACATAAATAATGACAATCCTGGGTACCAAGCGTTGCCCGGATGTTTGGAGGTTCGTTTTGAGCAAAAATAAAAAAAAAGTGATAGTAGGTTGACAGGATCGACCCCGTACCGCAAAGGAGGAAAATAACGCAAAAAAAAATAAAATAAACGTGAGGTTTTTGCCGTTGCGTCCATCGCCAAATCAGAGATGGCGAAGGTATAAATAAAGGCTAGTCAATCGAACAGAGGGGATTACTTTCAAAAATGTCGCCGAAAAAAGCAACCCCACCCTGTAGAAAAATATTTAGTTGAGGGTGAAAGAATTAGTGTCTTAGCCAATTCTTCGATATTTGTCGTCCGAAGCGTCGAGCTTCAAACCGATATCGATATCGTGAAAACCTGTCACCTCTGTCGTAAGTTTTAGGCAGACATGCACACATACATTTAAAAAGACAGGTGAGATTTATATTATAGGTGACGACGAGGGAGATAAAAAAAAATGGCGGCGAGAGAGCGAGAAAAAAAGAGTAAAGGCGAAAGAAAGAACAAAAATTAAAAATTGATTTTACGATTTGAAAATACAATTTTTGAAGGCACAAATTTTCTAAAATACACGAGATCTGGCTTTAAGAAGGCGAATCCGCTAACGCTGATTAAGAATATGTTAGTAAATTCATATTAGTTGCTGTGGCGGTGGTCGTTAACGACACAAACTGACGACCGGGTTGTTCAGAGTTCGAATCTGTTTCGTTCCATAAAAATAACTTTCACTTTGGAAGCCTTCATTTTGTTCTCCCACGTAAGTGCACAATGTATGTCTAGAAAAAATTCTGACTAGAAAGATACCAAAGAAAAGACGCCAACAATAAACTCTTCGAATTGATACAATATTAGGATGAAGATTACAGGCTACGAGATTTATACGTTATCTTGATTATCTTTAAAAGTAAAATCAGGAATAAATTATATTTAATTTAAAGAAAAGTTAAACTTTTGAGAGAAGGGGATATAATAGAATAATAATGGAATTAAAAGAGACTTAAAAGAAATTGGTCGTTGTTTTTATTGAAATTTTGATGGCAATACACTTCCATGGAATAATCTGCTCGCCCATCGAAGAGTGGTGGGCGTAGTACTCTCTCTAGTGCTTTCGTCTGATTTGCCGGTTCTCAATTACTTCTTCTCGTATTGCCAGGGCTAATTCGATTCTTTTTTTCTTCTCTTGCTGATCATGCCAAAATTAAAGTGTAGTATCTGTTATCATGCTACGATTTGTGACCTTCAGGCCAAGATCAAAGTGTAGTATCTATTCCGGCAGATACTGCAAGCAAAGACCATATGTGGGGGCGACCCCACATATAAGACCTTGGTCAATGTAGGGGCAACCCTTCATACCAATTGTCACTATCCATCTCCCCTACTCCCCGGGGAGTTGGTCCCCATTTCCCCTTCACTCCTCACATTAAAAATCGGCCTTGTGCCTTATTTGCTCGGTGGGGGAGCAAATAAATACCATCTGTTATCATGCTACACTTTATTTTTTTGCCTCGGTTAATGGAGGAGAAATTCTTCAGTACTTGTACATCTTTTTATTTTTGTTACTAACCAGAATGTTCCTTTTGGGGGGGGCTGGTTTCCCCCCATCTTTTTTTTTTACACGATGATCACCAATTATCAAGGCCGGTAAGCCACTCAGGGATAAGGATTATTGCAAGTACATTACGTTAGTGTTGAGATTTGATTAAGTGTTTACTAAAGGGGGCGGTACATTAGGAATTTGTTAACATTGGACTTGAAGACATCCAAGTTGTAGTCCGGTGGGAAGCACACAAACGGAACAGAGTTCCACAGGCGTGCAGTTCTAAGAAAGAAGCTTTGTTCATGGAATCCACGTTTTGATTTAGGCACAGATATAGAGTGGGGGAAATTTTCCACAGTGGATTCAGCTAGACTGGTGTTTTTCGTAAAAGATTGGCGAGGGGGGACCGGACATTGGAGTTCAGACGAGCACCTGCCATGGAAATAACGATAACACAAGGATAGGCTCGCAACGTCTCTTCTGCGGGAAAGAGGTTGCAGGGTAGATAAAAGGGCATCCCCCACTAAGCCACGAAGTCTATTTTGTAGTCAAGGCAGGATAGGCTGTTTCTAGCAGCTCCTGCCCAGATATGGCAACAGTAGTCCATCCTGATAGATTAAAACCTGAACATGTATCTTACTCTGCCCTCGTGGGGGGAAAGTAAACAAAATTATATTCTTTTTTGGTAGGACAATAATCAGAGGAGATTCTATGGGTCATGTTTTTGGATTTAACTCTTTTGTAGAGAATGCATTTCTAAGTAGCTCTTTCTCAAAAAATGTGTTCGTTTAATATTCCATATTATACAAACTAGATAATTCTGTAGGGAAGTTTCTGTAATAGATATATGCATCGTTTCTCGTAGAGGAAATCAATATATTAATCATTAAAATTTAATTAATTCTATCACTTGGGTTTATGTAATTTACTCAGTTACACAGAGGAAAGGTGATGCCTACGACGCGCGTGCCTTGAGATTTGATTTTTTCGTAAAGTTTGACACAGCTCAAGCTGCAAAGTTTAATTTCAAAGAGAATATCTCTACACGTGTTATTCTCGACCTAATTATACGCAAACATGTGCACATTCCATTGTTGAGCGCTCCTCAGAACCTGTCGTATGCTAACTGATCTAAAATTCATCAAACTTTGATTGTATTCTTTTTCCTTTGAAAAACTCAATCATGGTATAAATATTTTTTTAAATCCTCTTAGGAAAAAACTTTAGATGCGAACGTTTTAGCTCGTAAAAGTAGAAATTTATGTAAAACTAGCCTGGATGCCGAGCATTGCCCGGTTGTTTAGAGGTGTGCGCTGAAAAAAAAAAGTGGTCGTAGGCAAGCAGGCTCGAACCCTTACCGCGAAGGAGGAAACGAACATGAAAATAAAAAAAAGAACTGACGTCTTTCCTGCTGTGCTATCCGCCAAACGAGGAGTGAAATAGGTTTTAATTAAAGTTAGTCAATCCTAATGAGAGGATGGCATTGGAAAATATCGGCGAAACAATTAGAAAATAATTATTTTTGCATGAAAGGAAAAAAATGTTTTTAGCAAATTTTTCGATATTTGTCTCCCGAAGGGTTAAGCTTAAAGCCGGTACATACGTCGGGAAAATCCGTCGCCCTTGTTGAAAGTTTTAGGTAAACATACATGGATAGTTGTATGCATGTATGTATGTATGTATGTATGTATGTATGCATGTATGTATGTATGCATGTATATATATATATATGTACATACATACATTTAAACAGACATGTGAGATTTATTTTTTAGACTACTGCTTGGAGGATTCTATGTTCGGCTTCTTTATTTGTTCTTACATTAAATACTAATACATAACCATGCATCAAACGGAAAACAACACTTATGTCCATGCAAAATTTCAACCACTTCTAGAAGATTACAAATAAATTTCCGGGTATCTACGTTATGATACACACTAGTACTTATTAATTACTATATATCGGTAAGTGTACTGCGAGCGGATAACATAATACTTCTTGAATATTATCATAAAGTCCATACAAAATTTCAGACGATCATTCTATTAGTTCCTAGAAAAGTACTTGCGATGACCATCGCAATTAATCCAGAACTGTGCATTGATTGGATGCAATAATTTTAGTTCGTGGCACTGTATCATAAATGCCCATACAAAATTTAAGCGAGCTCGTACCAGTAGTTTTCGAGCAAAATTTTAGTGTAACTGTAGTAATATTTTGACTAATCCGTATTATACTTACTTATCTTTGCCTCAACCGAATAACAAAACGTAGTGTACTGCACTTTATCACACCCACACATATATACATACATATATATCGGTGTGTATGTGTGTGTGTTTGTGTGTAAATTGACGTATCCGTGTGCTTTGTTTCGTTTATAGACTCCTTACAGCAAGAAAAAAATGGAGATTCTTCATTAAATGCATTAAATTCTAACTCCTATTAACCCGTATACAGATCTAATTTTGCATCAAGCAGATAACATGTTACTTAGTTCGATGCACCCTACCATAACAAAGTTTCATACAAATTGTCAGCTAGATCGACTCAATTATTTCTAAGATAAATATCACGAACTGACCCGCAGAGCTAGGAATCATAATATAACATACATTTCAATGAGGTATATCTCTAATGCGTCGTATTTTTATTCCATCCAAATGGATACGAGGCAATTTCAAAATGAATAACTATGACGATATAACTCTTGTATCTATGAGGTTAAAATGTAATTTCCCTTGTACAAATTTACAGTGTGATTCTTATTCAACCCAACTCTGGACGTGAGCGTGCGTCAGAAGCAGAGATGCGCCATTGAATTTCTGGCAAAAGGGTATTGAGAATGGGGTTGCCTATATAGGAAAATACATTTTGGAGGAAAAAAGCCTTCTTATTTTTATGGTTAGTATCTTGTCTTCGTAGCTGAACATCTTCGAGTTTGAAAAAAATGTAAACTTATTTTTGGAGCAAACATTGTGAGACAGAACACGACCTGAAATTCCATGCACAGTCATTGTTCATCGATGGCAAAAGTTCATTGTGAATAAATACTGGAGTGCAACATTTGCAATGAATACACTGCTGTCTAATTGTCCTTCATTTTTTATTACAAAAATAGACTTTTTTGGAGGGAACATTTTTCATATAAGGGTATTCAACGTTAACTGTATAGCCTTTTATTTAATTTTCACTTGTGATAATGTGACGATCTAACCCGACCTTTATATAGCCGTGCAGAATCATTGGTGCCTTGCAAAATCTCAAATAACAAAGGTATCATTATTTAAACTGGCATACATGGAAAGTATCGGATAAAAATAGCTTTGGTTTTACTTTTACAAAGAGGACAAGACAACATACAGAGAACCTCGTGTTTTTTTTATCAATGGCATTTAAGTTACTTTAAATGTTTTAGCAAAACAAGTCGTCCACATGCCGATGAAGAAAACTATGCTATGGGGAGATAGAAATCTAGACTGAATATTTGTTAAAAAGTTAATTTTGTAATCTAT
>NC_136501.1:99267007-99272007 GCF_053919585.1 Euprymna scolopes | reverse complement strand
TTCACAAGATGTCAAAACATCGTTAATTCACTACTTGCACAGCAGCTGACTTTAGCGTAATGGTTAAAATCCTTGACTGTCATAAAGGCTGTCAGGTTTCGATCTTGGCTTGAGGTATTATCTGATAGCTTATGCTTGATGTATCCTAGCACGGATAAAACGCGGAATATTCTGTGTAGCTTAATTGCCATGTATATTTTATAACTTACTACCTAGCTCTACCTACGTATTGAGCATTGTTGAAATAAATACTTAAATTTTACACACGAATCTCGACTTTTGTATATTAATTTATGTGATTAACTTAAGTAATTATATATATATATATATATATATATATATATATATATATATATATATATATAACTACTTCATTTACTCACATAAAATTAATATACGAACGTATAAATCTATGCGTGAACTTCAGGCATTGACTTCAAAAATGTTCAATACGTAGGTAGAGCTAGTTTAGTTATACAATATATATGGTGATTAAGGCCTAGAGTGGATGAAACACAGAATATTCAGTGTAGCTTAATCGCAATATATATTTTATAACTTACTATACATACATATATATATATATATATATATATATATATATATATATAAGAAAAAGAGACCGAGTTTAGTGAGCTACAGAGAAAGAAACTTTGTATTAGTGTGTCGTTACTTATTGGTATATATTCAAATACATATCAAAGTGAATATTATCATATCATTTACATAATGTTAAGTCCACATTTTATGAAAGAGTTTATAAATACAATGGATCTTGTTTATACATCATCAAACCTTAATGACAAATTATCGGTCTAAATCAGTTTATTTATGACGTCGACAAACATAAAAGAAAACGATATCCATATTAATCATATCCACCAGACATAATTTGACCGTCATTTAATGTGTGTTACACTTTGATCATCTAACAGACACACACGTACATCTTCAATGGAAGATTAACTGCATCAAGAGGAGCAGTTTATCTTAATTGGTGCCTTGAACTGAACTCGTGTATTTATCGTGGCTTCTTCACACGTATGTGTTATTCTTAGTTTCCTGCGCTGCTAGCGGGACAAAATCGCACAAACAACAAATTAATGGCCGACTCCTTCACCGTATTATTTGAAGTCATCGGAATACTATTCTAATTGGAGTGTCGTTTACACAACGTCGATGTTACCTCCAATCTTCTTCAAATGCATCTTGTCGAACTCGGGAACATTTCTGCCGAACTCGGGAACATTTCTGCCGAACTCAGGAACATTTCTGCCGAACTCGGGAATTTAGACGAAATTTCGAACGGAACCCTTTACTTATTTAACGGGGGTAGAATGTTTTTGCAATTGCATTATTCGATCGCCAACACTGCGGATTGAACCTTCAACCTTAAGAAGGTCATTTTTACAATTGATTTTTCAAATGCTCTAACAACTGTGCAACGGGTCCTTGCGAATAAATTAAGAGTTCCTTCGAACTTCCGTCCAAATTCCTAAGTTCGGTAGAAATTTCCCCGAGTTCGACAGAAATATTCCAGAGTTCGACAGAAATATTCCAGAGTTCGACAGAAATATTCCAGAGTTCGACAGAAATATTCCAGAGTTCCACAGAAATATTCCAAAGTTCCACAGAAATATTCCAGAGTTCCAAAGAAATATTCCAGTGTTCCACAGAAATATTCCAGTGTTCCACAGAAATATTCCAGTGTTCCACAGAAATATTCCAGAGTTCCACAGAAATATTCCAGTGTTCCACAGAAATATTCCAGCGTTCCACAGAAATATTCCAGAGTTCCACAGAAATATTCCAGAGTTACATAGAACTATTCCAGAGTTCGACAAAATACACCTTAAGAAAGCCGGAAACGTTCTGTAAATGGACAATAGTCCAATGAATCCAAATAATACGAATTTCAGTAAGGTAATGTATATCTTGGTTATGTCGTTCGACATGATAACGCTTGAAAAAGAATAGTCACAGATACTCTATTATGCATTGGAATGAAGCCGAACTCGTTTGAGAGAGAAAGGAGTTCGGAGATCAGGAAATCTTATAAATACTTGTGACTTTAACCAAAAAACCAATTTCACTTAATAGCTCAGTTTGAGTATTAAGTTTTTTCCATAACTAAACTCGTATCTTATTCCTTAAAAGTAAAAAAAAAAAGTTTGCGCGAATGACGATGAGCAGACTGAAGACGCGCGTTAAACAATCTTTCTCATCAGTTGGCCTAATGGAGACGCGCTCGATTAATCGCCAATGATAAAATCACTTTCCCAATGTGTTATTCATAGACATTCTGATAACCTTTGATCATTTTGGCCACGAGGAACTTGTCATGTATTTTGCAAAAAGCACGTGCCAGCGATCACTTTAATCTGATCCAATCCTTTTACAGAGATAGGTAGGGCTTTTACTTATATAGTAGCACACCGAGGTATGGCATAAATTCGTTCCGGGGTTGGGATTGTAAGATAAAATCGGCGTATGGCAGAGTCTAAGTAAAAGTGTATACAAGTAGATATTAAAAATTCATAATAAAATAGTGTGCATGTATATATCTATATAATTAAATAACATAGTGTTCCACATCGTAAGCTGTACAAACTGTATCCCGGGGCAACCGTATCTCAGGGTTCTACTGTAAAAATGATCATCAGGAAACATTTACCAGATCTTTCAGTGTTTAATCTAATACTAGCGGGGACTGTGGAAATTTTACCGGGGACACATTCACATGTAATACATTGATGTTGGCATTCTGTAGATATTCAGTGTAAATAAAGACGCTCTGACATTATTGTAGCTTTTTTTTTGTTAAAACTGCAAACTTAATTATCTAAGCTAACACCAACTCCCGGCAACGCGGTCGAAAAGTACGCTTAAATATATTTTCATTCTTGAAGATGTTGTATGTATTATTATAGAGTTAATAATCTATCCATTTTTACATATTATAAAGTTTCTATTTCAAAAATAAAACAAAAATATATATCCATTTGACTTTGGTGCATTACGTTGAATCGAAACCGAAATATAAACTTATGATATATATATATATATATATATATATATATATATATATAGCTGTAGTCTCTTAAGTAATAATCGAAACTGAAACCAAAACTTATGAGAAATCATTTATAAAATTATTTATAAAAAAATTATTATTCAAGTGCAATTAGCTTTAATCTAAACCGAAACCACAACTCAAAGCATTCTTTTTAAAATTGTTTATGACAGGAAACGGACGTACATAACAATTAAACGACCCGGATATAAGCGTCAAAGAAAATAACACACGCTATCGTATTAATATATAGATAATAAATCAAGAAATGTGTGCATTCTGCATCCGTGTGTATAGCAGAAAACAGAAGTTGTATGAATATTTTTCGGTTATTTCAAAGACTTTAGAACTGAAATACCTTCACGCAAGGATGTTTCCATGTAAGTTACAACATCCACCATGCTTATATTCAAGTCAACAAATATTTTCATGGGTTATTATAGTAAGTACTTTAATAGTAGCCATGGCATTGATCATTAAAAAAACACTCGGAATATTATTCTTTGAATTGATAATATCTATTTTATTTACTCTTAGACTCAAGTTGCTTTTGATAAAGTGTGCGGCATTAGTTTTGTTGTTTTCTTTTTGTATCCTCATTCTTAAGTAGTTATAAAGTCGATTAATTAAGACATACGTTATAAGCAACATCAACTCGGCAGTGAATCATACTGTCGCTTGTTCTCTAGCTGCAGAAAATCTTCCAATCTTAATGAAGTTGCATTTTCTTAGTGACATTTTCTTTTCAGACGCGAGCCGAGAAGTTACCAGACAATTATATATTACAGGATGTATCAGTGATGACCGCCAAGTTTTTCCATTTTTTTTAATGTAGCAGTCTAACTACTGTTCAAGCTACTGCTTCCCAAACAATGCCAATATCCTAACAGCATCTACGGAAGAGAAAGGAATACTGCTGGTGTCCAGGTGACTGGTGAATGACTCCTCATTCTACTGACATTTGAATTACTCCTACTACAAACCCGCAGTCACGGTTAATAAGAATCTTGGCTTCCGTGGAAAACACTAAACTCTAACAGAATATAAACAGGAGTATCAAAGGTTGTTTTAATCAGACATTGCTTTAAAGCGAATATTATTACGTGCGATTGTAGAACGATTGACAATACGATGCAACACTGCTTGGTACTGCTTAACCCGTGGGGGTTGACTGATCTTACTAGAGATATAAACAATTCGAAAAAGGTTTTGTAAAATACAGGATAACTATTGCATAACAACATGCTTCTAAACGTGCAAAAATTAGATACAAAGAGCAACAGAATCTGACTAAATATATGTTCCAGTTCAATTGCATCGCATTAGATGCTGAGTTAAAAACAATAATATTGATACAAATAAGGAAAGGGTTCATCAAGAACTTGTTAACGTTGGACTTAAACACCACCATATCGTAATCAGTATGAAAGCAGGTACGGAAGAGTGTTCCACAGTCGTGCAGTTCTAAGAAGGTGTCTTTGTTCATCAGATCCACATTTTGGTTTTGGCACATATAACTATTGGGGAAATTATTCATAGCGGTTACAGATGGACATATATTTTGCGTGAAAGTTTGGTAAAATTGAACTGCAGCTAAGACGAGAATTTGCCATGAAAATAATGATAGAGCAATGCGTGTACTGGTCTCCCGCTTAGTTTTTTAACTCAGAGATTTGCTTCTCCTAGAAAGGTTGCCTTCACCACGGTTTACGGGAGCCCTCTCCACCCCAATACACATATACACACACAAATATACACTGTGCTAGCTGGCCGTTGACCCAGAAAAAGAGGTCATTCGCCCTTTGGAAGGTCTTTTTTTTTAATCCTTCAGGTAGACTAGCAACCCTTCTCACCAAACAAGTCTGGTGGGGGAACCAGTTTAGACGCCGGTGACCCGACCATGAGGCAGGTAGTACTGGGTTACATG
>NC_136501.1:99244507-99264507 GCF_053919585.1 Euprymna scolopes | reverse complement strand
CTTCCAAAGTGGGTTAGAAAAATACAGGGAAAATGAAATTTATCAACAAGAAATCAATGTTAATAATAATTTTATTTCTACTTATTAACTTCATAGTTTAAAACATTTCCTTCATTTTCCCGGCTCATGTGAAGTGTTTGTCATCCTACATACCTATTGAGTTTTTCACACTTTGATATTGACATTAGAAGCCTACTTTTTCTATTCAAAAAGTATGCTAGCAGACTTAGATATGCAACCCTAAATATGCGAGCGACTATATGAATGATAACTAGTTTACATATCTTTTTGAAAAAAAATAAACAGCTTTAATTTATTACATGACTATTTTGATGGTTCTATCTTACTAGTAGCTGAATTCTATTCATCCAAATTTTCTAAATTCTTCGTAATAGTTTAGACAAAAACAGAAATACTTTCTAACACATTAACATATTTGTAATCTATCTGACGGACATATATAATTGACCTTTTCGCTGTATGCTAAAAATTTATTTCAGAGCTCTTCTCTGAATATTTGGTCTGGAAATTTATTTAAATATATATATATATATATATATATATATATATATATATTTACATAACCAAATCTACATTTATACATTAACCAACATTATTTTATATCTATGGGGATGCGTATAATGTAGCATGCGGATGCAGTATAAATTGAACTCACTACACGAGGTTGTAGTATACTTCAAATCTTGTTCGTAGCTCCGCCAGTGCTATTAAGGGTATTTTTGTTATCGTGACATCATTAATACATGGGCTGCCTGCCACGGCTTTAAAGAGGGCTATCCCCCATCGAGAGAAGGATGGATCGGACCTGTTTCGCAACCTGGTATTTTAACCTGCGGTTAGTACAGCGTCTCACCTTCCCAAATTGTCAGCCCTCTGGTACTGGCCAGACTCAAGGTGACTTAACTTCGGTGATCTTACGAGAACCAGTGTGTCAACCGCAAGTTGAAAATACCAGGTTGGGAAACTGGCGCGGTATATCCTCTCGAGAGTGAATGACCCTCTCTTAAACCGTGGTAGGCAACCCATCTAGTGACAGCTTCACGGAAAGAAAATGCCCTTGAGAGCCTTGGCTAAGCATCAAGTATTGCCGACGATTAGGAAAAACATAAAAGATTCCGCGCTTACTGGGATTGGATGAAACATTTCATAGCTTTTAATGCGTATAGGTATTGCGTAGAGGTTAAAGAATTCGGCTGGAAAGATGTACTTTTAAATTTCAATTCTAGCTGATTGCATGCTAGATATTTTCTTTGATAAAAATACTATACATTATATTTCATATAATAGTCTACATAGAATTGGCTCTATAATAGAAATACTTAATCTGCATGAATTAAAATATAATATTTAGGTGTATTTTACGACCTGGCGATGACGACCTATCTGCTAGTATATACATGGCATAATCACTAAGGCACACCGATTCTCGTCAGATTGATTTTAAGCAACATTGTGCATGGCTAATACCAAATCGGTGACCATTTGGCAATTCTAAGCGCTTTAAGTGCTCTCTGCTTATCTCGGCATTGTTTTAATTCCAGTTGCCCTGAATTACGACTTGCCACTGGTATTCAAGCAGAACTTTGAAAGGAAATCATTCATCTAATGAGAAACTAACTCGGGAGAGGTGGTAGTAGAGATTACGCAGCTCTTGATATAAACAATCAAAGCTCAGGTGCCCTTAGAGTGGGTATCCAGAGTCTGGCAACACTGAAGGAAGCTACCAACTGTCGTAAATATATCTCACTTGCTACTTATTTGGCTATAAAGCGAGACTCGTTGTTTGTTTGTTTGTAAATGAACAAACAGCTTGAGCACTGTAAAAGCGATGAACAATTGTATATTTAAATGGACTTTGTTGCAGTTATTTGCGAGCACCGACCCCATGAGACGATAGGTAAAACTGCCGACTTTCAACATGATGGCTGGAGGTTCAATCCCTGGATCCGGAAAAGTGCTAGTTTTGCCGCATTGATAAGTTGTGATACAATGAAACAGTACTGTATGTGGATGACTATGTAGGTGTGTGTGGGTGCGTGCTTTTCTGTTTTAACGCGTGTAAATATTGTTTCGCCCCACATCCTTAGTTCAATGAATGATGTTTCTGGCCGAGGGGAGATATGTATTGCTTTCTGGTCAATAATCTACGAATCTAACATGTATCCTTTGCTAGTTTTTAACGCTGAAGTATAGTTCAGCTTCTTACAATAACTTGCTTCCTGCTTTGCCCGGATAAATTTCCATAATCAATAATTACCAAACATGCCGAAAGTAAGGGTGTGTGCCTTACTTGTAGCGTAATATTAATACAAACAGTTATATACACTCATACATCTAGCTGCCTTCCTATTTAAATTAGATATATTTTAGTTAGCTAATAAAAAGTTAGAGATATTTTACCAAAATAGCAGCATATAGTATTTTCTTTCCAACTATACCATCCTCAAAAAATTCTAGTGGATTCACGTTCGCAACCAGTTGAGACTTGACCAACTAATTATACTGTATTCCTATAGATATTACAAGATGAAACATATACGCACATATGTAGCTAATAATGTTTGTATAAATAAAGATTGTTCTCTCTCTCTCTCTCTCTATATATATATATATATATATATGAAGTGAAAATATGTGTGTTTGTATGTCCCTCAAAAATTT
The DNA here is from genome assembly GCF_053919585.1 of Euprymna scolopes. NCBI lineage: Eukaryota > Metazoa > Mollusca > Cephalopoda > Sepiida > Sepiolidae > Euprymna > Euprymna scolopes. The sequence goes on along the minus strand of NC_136501.1, from coordinate 99,261,825 downwards.
CGACTAGTGGAATATCCTCACGATATCGGTACCGATTTCAAGCTTGGTCTCTCGGACGACAAATAACATAAAATTTGGCTCAAAACAGTCGTTTTGTACAAGGAGGTGTCGACTATTTGCGTCACCATTTAAGAAAGTCACTGTCCTTCTTTCGATTGACTACGCTTAACTTTAACGCTCTCCACTTCTGGTCGGGCCCATGGAGACATCGGCTAAGACGTCACGTGTTTTTTTTAACACCTCTCTCTCTACTGTTTTTTTTATTTCTCCTCCTCCTCTCCAATCACTTTGTTTTTCGAGGTTTCTTACTAAACCACTTACAACCCGGGCAAAACCGAGCTCCCTCGCTGGTGCAATATATAAGTCTATATGTTTTTTTATATAGTGGCGGCGTCTGTTTGAGTCTTTCCTTCGACACATTTAAAAGTCGGATCAAAGAACTAAAATAACCTCATTTTGATCGGGTGTCCTTATCGATGTTATAAATTCATGAATTATTTATAAAATATGAAAAACATGCGCAAAACATTATCTTTTTACTTTACGTCTTCTGTTAGTAGCCAATCCTAAGGAAGAAAGATAAAAAAATTGTGACAGTTTCATTCGAGTTGGTTAAGCGTTCTCTTCATATCAAATAATACAGTTTTAAAAGGTTTAAAGTATTCTACAGGAAAAAATATATTTTGAACAAAAGTGTTCTATTTATTTATTTTTTTTACTTGATCACCATTATACAGTGTAACCCGGATATAAGATACCTCTTATTCAGTTGTTACGGCTTTCTTATGTCTGGATTTCACTCATATCTTGGTTTCCTGTATCGCGGTTAACCTGTACATTTACACAGGATCTAATTTGGGAACAGAGAAGATCCTTTTTTATATCCATTTTCTTATATTCGGGTTTCTTATATCGGGGTTACATTGTAAATGATATTTAATCATTGCATTGCAAGTTTTTAGTAAAAACTAGTCTTAAATGACGCAAACCCTAAAAAACAGCAGACATTATCCGACTAATTGATGTGTTACGAGACGGTACAAATAAAAGACGATCTAGGTAATGAAATATAATTTTGCCAGGTCAGTTAGAAATTATGATGCTAAAATAACCGCATATTTGGAATAGTCACTTTTGATCGGGTGTCCTAATCGATGTTATAAATTCATGAATTATTTATAAAATATGAAAAACATGAACAAAACATTATCTTTTTACTTTACGTCTTCTATTCGTAGCAAATCTAAAGAAACCTGAACATTTACACAGGATCTAATTTGGGAAGAGAGAAGATCCTTTTTTATATCCATGTTTCTTATATTCGGGTTTCTTATATCAGGGTTACATTGTCAATATTTACTCATTGCAAGTTTTAAGTAAAACATAGTCTTAAAAAGCGTACAAGAGAACAGAGGAAAACTTTACTCAAACTCTAAAAAAATTGCAGAAATTAGTCGACTAATTGAAGATGATAAAGGTAATGAAATATAATTTTGCCAGGTCAATCAGAAATTATGATGACATAAAATTCATACTGTGAAAACTGTTCCGAGTAAAAAAGAAGGGGAGGGTTCAGTTAGAGGTAAGTAAGTTGTGCGCAGTTTAACAGACGAAAATTTTAAACTAAATTTTACATCAAAAGAGCATCGAAAAAAGCTGTAGTTACACTGTACCTATTATTGACTGGATTATTTCGTTAAAACCATGTTTACAACAAAGAGTGAACGTGTTTGAACAGTACAAGGCATGATAGGAGTAATGCAAAAATAACAAATAAGCACGGTGAGTTCAGATGATAAGTGTAACGTGCTAATCACTAGGGCTGTGACAACAGCATATTCTTTTCATTCTTTTGACTCTCGGTTATATATCCGACACAATAAGATAATCAATCCATCGAGAACCACATCAGTTTATATAAAAAGATATAAGATATTAACCGATGTATACTCAAAAGTGAAAACAATGAACAGAGTTTGCTGTAGCCAGAGCCCTCTAATGACTTCGAATTGCTCGTAATAAAACATAGTGTGATAATTAAATTGATTGACTTACCGAGGGTGGCTCGGTGGGAAGGGAAAGACACTCATGGCTGTGAACGGCCCGGCCTGGTGTTTGTTAATGAAGAACATAGGATGTCTATTCCTTATAGCTTAAATAGACATTCCAGTCTCGTTTCAATCTCGCTGAACGAGAGATTGAGACTATAAAAAGAGTCACCTTTGTAGGCTTGTTGTTGTTGTAGTTTGTCCTTGTCGTTGTTAGAGATCTATCAGACCGGTACGACAACTGTTAACAGCGCGTTATATTTACAAGAATACGTTTGCTTGTAAGCAACGAGGTAATTTTTTCATTGCAAGCTAAACGTCTTTTCTTCCCCCCCCACTCGTCGGTAGGAAATATCGACAATAGACTTGTATCTATCAGGGGCCAATAAATTAAGAAAACGAGTCAGATTTAAAGCGCAACAAATAGCTGAAGGGTCCTGGATATTACCTAAAACTATATCCGATGGTTAGGCCCCACCTTGCTGGCTTTGATGAGTGTGGAGCCACTCTTTAGTTGTCATTGCTCCCAGGTCCACTCTGACCCGGAGTGGTAGTACCTGTTAGGGTCCCAACTATCGGTTAAATAGAATCTGACTTTAAAAAAATATATACTCCATTAAAAATCGTTCCACAAAATAGCTAGATTCGGCATTAAATAACCCGAAAAAGGTTGATATGCTGTAAAACAAAACCAACCAACCAACCAAATAGCTGAAGATTGCCAGTTGGTGTAAGATATCGACAGTTTTAGAAAAATCTGCAGCAAGAATTAGATTACTTTATCAGCAAAACTTGATAAAAAAAAATGAAGTGGTTTATTCCATATACCCTATTTCGGTTGCAGACATATGTATTTACTTGTAGAAAAATAGGAAATGCTATAAATGTGCTCGGGTACAACTTCAAAGTTCACATTTAAAAGCAAATATGAACACAGGAGAGTTTTCTCGGAATACGCAAATATGACGGATTTCAAAGTGTTACAATTGTGTTCAAGGTAAAATATTAAAAAGGAAAATTTTTAATGAAATTAGACACGAATACCGGTTTATCAATTATTAATTTCCACATGAGGAAAAACTAGGCAAACTATCTCTACTGCGTAGTAAACAAAGTCGCAAAAACGTGACCTGAAAGCAAATCAAATTATAAGGCGAACTGATAACGACAATCACACTTGACGGAAAACATTTCTATACTACAGACGATAACATTACAGAAGACGCTGTAGGAAGCATTGTGCTGTACACGCCCGAGTTATCAAATCTGCATGTCAATTCTCAAGGGCGAACATTGAAATGATAACAAATATAGAGCACTGCCGGGGGATGCCGAGTAACCTACACGATTATTATTATTATCGTTTTTTGGTGTCTGGTAAATAATTATCAAGTTACTTTCATGATAGTCATTGTAGAAATGTATAAAAATTGTTGACGTAGGAAATGTAAAAAACAAACAAGAAAGTTAGAACATAAAGACTCGAGATGATTTTAGTTTTTTTTTTTTTTTTTTTGTACACGGCTCCCCAGTAAAGCACAGTAAGATACATTGCCGTTTTTTTTTAAGGTGGAGGAAAACCAGCTCCCCAGAACGGGACATTCTTATTAGTAACAAAAATATTTTTTTTTTAAATGTATCAGTCATGAAAACTCTCCTCCACTAACTGAGACCAAAAAACATGAAGTGAAAAAAGAAGTGCGGCATCAGAACAGATACTACACTTTGGTACTCACTGTCATTCTCTCTGTTTCACTTGTTACTTCTTTTTTCGCCACAGTGGTGAATTAGTAGCAACAGTAGTCGTTGAAGCGACGTGATTGCTATGAAAACCAGTCATAAAAACGTCGCTACCTTCTTACATATTTTTACATTTTGAACACCAGTTAATTCATGATAACTTTTGTTTTATTGAACGAAAATTGTTTTATTTTATATTTTTACAATATAGCTGAAACGGTGGTCTACAACTGTAATAATTGTTTGAAATTTATTCGAAAAATGAGTGAGCGGAGAAGCTTTAATGCCATTTGCTCCAATGGATATCTCACTTCTAATACAATTCTCTACCTATATAAAAGCAAGGTACAGTCAACGACGGAGAACTGTTGCCATATCTGGGCAGGAACCGCTAGAAGCAGCTTATCCTGTCTTGACTGAGTTCAAAATAGACTTCGTCGCTTAGTGAGGGATGTCCTTTTCTCTTCCATGCAACCTCATTCCCACAGAAGAGACGCTGCGTGCGTGTCTCTGCTTTATCGTTATTTTCATGGAAAATTCTCAGCTGAGCTTCAATCTATGCCCCCCTCCAAAACGTTCACGAAAAAACCCTAGCCAAAACAAATATCAATAATTTCCCCGCACTCTTTATATTTGCGTAAACCTAAATGCAGATTCCACGAACAAAGCTTCTTTCTTAGAACTGCACGCCTGTGGAACTTTCTCCCGATTGCCTGCTTTCCAGCTGACTACAATCTGATTGTCTTCAAGCCCAATGTACCCAAGTTCTAAATAAACCGTCCTGCTAAGTTATCAAACTTACAAAAAACCCTACTTATGTTTACTACGCTATAATAACATTGACTTATGTATACCCGTTAACCTTTATCCTCGAGTGACCTCAGGGCCTTGATAATTGGTGATTCTTTGTAAAATACAATGACTAAAACTGCCACTCAACCATATTTCCAAACACTACCATGTTTGAATGATTAGGTATTCAAGAATAAGCATATAACATATAATCCTATATAAAGTAATTAAACTAGACGTGTTCTTTAGATATAAAAAAGGCGAATATTTGAAAGATGTGATTTACATAATTTTTATAGGCAACACAAATACCACATATGCACAAATGCCGATTGGAAGAAGTTTATGACGTTTATACAACTGCACGATGAAAAAAAATATTGTAAAGATTAAGAAGGTAGTATTCATTTTTTTTTTTTTAAATATATATGTTCAACTTCTTACAAGTCTTATTTAAAAATAAGTTTCAAAGAACTTTTCCGGAGTTGAATCTATACAATAACCTTCGGGTCAAGATCAAACGTGTAATATCTGTTCTGATGCGTGAATTTAATTTTTTTTGCACTCAGCTACTAGAAGAGAAATCCTTCACGACTGAGACATTTTTTTAATTTTGGTTCCATTTCTCCACATTAGGAAACGACCTTGGTGTCTAACACTGTCTTCGTGGGGAGGCAAATAAATCGGAATTATACTATGATCTATATTTATAAATAATTGAGCTTTTGCGTATATTTCTCTGAAACCGAAATCACACTATTGCTTCATTATAACGGTTAATTAAGATGCTCTGTGTGGCATGGTATGACATAACGTTCCAAGTATATTCCAATCTATTACCTTCAATGTGAGCAATTAAAATCAATTCATATCGAATATTATATACGTTCCAGTCACAATCAAAAACAGTTCCTACATATTTATATGAACACAATAAAAAATAGGAAGTGTTAACTAATTTAAAACACAACTGTAACGTTGAAACGGCTCGTGACCAGAACACGGGGGAAAAAATCACGAAACGTTAGTAATAGAGAAAGCTGACCTTGAGAATTCGGAAACTTTGAAAGATTCCTGAATGATAACAATCGTAAATTATAAATCAATCCCAGAATAATGAGCTATGCATTCACTTTATTTCCGGTACAAAGCGGAAGTTGCATTCACTTTACTTCCGGTGAATAGCGGAAGTTGCCAGAGATACAGAATGTCTCAATGCAAAGCTTGATATTTTTATTTGATTTTTTAATGTTATATTACGAGCAGTAGACTACGCCATCATCTCATTGTTTTTATACTACTACTAATAGTAATAATAAGAATAATAAAAAAATAAAGGTTTTTTTCTGTTAGAACTATTCATATTAATAATACTGATGGCTTTCATAAGCGGTCAAAGAAAATGGGAAGAAAGATGAGAGAGTTCAGCAACAGAAAACTTAAGGTGTTGGCGCTTAAATTCGAGAGCAGAGCAATTGAATTTACTACAATAAATATCATTAGTTAAATGCTGTTGAAATAACGAAAAATCGTCAACAACGATAATGTGAACATATTTACTGGAAATCTACATAGTCTTGTTCCATTGAACCTACGAGGGAATATCGCTTCAAAGTTAAGCGGCTAATAATTAATACTGCTCGTAGTGGGAGCAACCAAGAATAAGTATAGGAATTGCCTGGAATTAAATAAATTGTAAGCAATACTAACGACTGCTTTCTTTTTACTACGACGAATCGATACAGCGGAAACAGCTTTTACGCGATTTAGGCGCACGTAAGATGATTTCCCAAAATATTTTAAAAGAGAAGTTTAAATCTGACAAAGATGGCTTCCTGCAACTCAACGGGTTATACTTCAGTTAGAGCCAAATATGTGAGTGTGGGTCCAGGAAGTTGGGTACATTTTTTCAATGAAAATCGATCCAAATGAGGAGTCAAGCTCCAATATTTAAGGACCTAAGAAAACAGACAGATGACTATAGCAATAAGAGTAGATAATTTTATTATTTTTGTCAACTGTCATCCTCATCTTCCTTGCTGTTGTTTCATCTCTCATCCTCTGTCTTTGTTAAAGTGATTGACCCCGAGGAGATAGGAAGGTCGAGTCTTGTATCTGTTCCGCTGTTATTAATTATATGAATTTAAACATTACTCTCCCGTCGTGCTAAATCAGCTGAAGGAGGTCAGAAGATTTGTTGGCCGAAACATTTTGAAACAACAATTATGGAAATGTAAAGGACAGTCCGCAAAACAATGAACGCTCAAACGGTACCAAAAATAATACTGTATAAAAAGACGTGATGTTTTTTGATCGCTATTGTGAAAAGACCAAGCCTATATGTAGGAGGAAAAACCGTCAGCGGAAAGAGAGTCCCAAAGCGCGCAGTCCTAAGAATACGTTTAATTGAAAGGAAACTGTCCGTCAATGCGACATGAAATCCGGAAATTAGCAACTTCTGAAGAAAGGGCATGACATCATTTATTATTATTATTATTATTATTATTCGCCGCTTATCGTTTTGTTGTTTCGGGTCGTCCTAAACCTCCACTTGCAACTGTATTCAACAATGTCAACTTAGAAGAGATGTGGTTGGAGAATGCCTAACTCCTGCCACAAAAATGTCTGGCGAAGGCACCCTAACAGTGGGTATCTATAGCCTATCAAGACTGATGGAAGCCTTTTTTGTTATTATGAAACGTCACGTTATATTATTTGTTTAAATAAAAAAAAAATCACAACATCACCTTCTTTTAAGAAAGGTTGGAGATGAATTCCAGATACGTTAATGCTCAATTTAAGACGTAAGTAAACGAACCAGTGAAAATTAAGAAAACCCCAGTACACTTGACGAGTGAAGAGATTGGATACTCAACCTCTTTTTTAGTACTCCTAAACTTTGCGTTGTGGTTTAAATCTCACGATATTCTTTCGAGTTGAGCATCATCTAAAAGGAAGAAGACGAATACTGGTTTATCTCAAATATAATTTAGTATATTCTTCTACTAAATGTACACAGGCAGCTACATGCAAATAGTCGGTTCATATAACGTTTACTGATGCAAATATTTTCTGGCTTCACTGATCAACCTACGCCAAAATAATCTGGGTCCTGCAAGCAGAATTCTCACAAAAGTAGAGTTTCCCCTACGGAACTCTCTCGCTGCATTTATTTCCGAATATTCGGCTCTTTGCCAGACGAAACTCACCGTTGTAAATATCTTAATGGTCACGTATTCCCTGCCGGCAAAATTGGCCAGTGTTTGATTCGATGCAAAATTTAGAATTTCGAAAGAAGGTCAGCAAGAGTCCGCATAAAGCTGGCGGTAATGCAGGATGGCCTAGCTATATTTAACCGCGGAGAAGATACAGAATTATTAAATATTCACATAGCAGGAACATTATATAGCAGTTTTGCTAAAACAATATATAAACCATCAACTTTCATATCGAACAGAATCAAAGAATTTTCCAAATAAGAGTATTGATTTTGTTTATTGGGGTATCTTTCTATTCTTATTATTTTAGCATATTGTTCAGAAACTTGCTTATTCTCGTGTTGATTTCTGGCAGTTGAAGCTTTCATCAAAGTGTAGTATGTGTTCGGTTTTCTGTCAAAGTAATTTATTTAAATAAATATCTGTATTGCCAATTATATAAATGCAACTTTGTCTGTGTATGTGAGCTCGTTCCTTAAAGACTCCGAAACGGGTGAACAAATTTTCTTAAAAAATTACAGAACTTTAGTGAATAAGTCCGCGAGTTATGTTAGTTAATTTTTGTCGAAGAATACACCCGATAATTACTGATAATCGTTAATCAAAACCATCATTTTAATTCATCAATCATCACTTGAGCCATTTTTCCATATTGTCGTTTAGCAACAATGATAGAACACGGAACGGTGAAAATTCTACCGTAGCTAAAGCCAGAGCGTGTGTTGTTTTTCATGACATGGTCTGTAGCTTTAAACTCTGCACGTAGAGTTCTTAATTATTTTTTTTATTTCATAAAACTTTTGTTTTTGATTTTTTGCATGGCATGGTCTGTAGGTTAAAACCGTGCTCGTCAATTTCTTGATGTTTTTTTTTTACGTTAACTTGAAAGAAGTTTATATTACATAATTTTATAAAAAACAGCAGGTTCTCTAGAATGCAATGTAGAATAACATATTTGAAATAAGTTAATGCTGGAAACACGTGAAACTTCATCCCGGGCAACATCACGGAATTTAATGACAATAAATATAGGCGTGTGAAATACTCGTTTACCATAATAAAATCCCCGACAACGCCGGGTCTCCCTGCTTTTTGCTTCATAAAATACATAAAAAATAACGAAACAAACATTAATTTTTAAAGTAATTCGGTTACTGAGGAAATTAAATGGAATAAAACGTTGGTATCTTTGAAAACATTTCTAGTAAAAGAGGGAGAAAAACAAAACAAACGACTACGAAAAAAACGCGTGGCTGAAAAAGTAGACTTACAATATTCGCGTTTGAAAGAAAGAAACATGGACCGAGACAAGGGTAGAGATAAACAGTAAGTGAAATAATGGCAAACAATATCCCCCCTAAAAAAAATCAATCAATAAATAAAAAGCTATACATCAACTCCGAAATTGGCCGAATCAAGAAAATATTATTATATACTAACTGATAACTTGATTTCCCATCGTACACTGATTTGTGTTAAACTTTGACCTCCTCTCTAGGCGGCCAGTAATTATGAGAAACATTATAAAAGTACTTATGAAACTCTTATTTACTTCCGCCTTAATGGATAAGAGAGTATTGCAAAATGTATTGCTTTGATGGCTGAACTTATCAATCTATAACATGAAATTTAAATTTCTCTGTCCCAGATATTGACGGATGAAACTATGAAAGCAACCCCAGTCATTTTGTCAGAAACAAAAATGTCTCATTGGATTCCTTTATGCAGAATAAATTAAACCTAATAACATGCACGAGCGCTTGTGGACCATCATTTAATGTGAGTGTGTGCATATATATATATATATATATATATATATATATATATATATATATATATATATATATATATATATATAAAAGCTGAATGTGTGTTTGTGTCTGGTCACAAATAGGCTCCTATATGGGTGACTATTTTAAAAAACTGATTACAAATAATGATAGAAGATGTATCGAGCCACAAGAATGGGTACGTTTGATCTGGTAGAACGATGCCTCATTAAAATGGTGGGGTCTGCGTTCGCGCCTGGTCCACAAAATATTGAAAAAAATAAATAAGAAAATAGACTCGGATTTATGAAAGTATGATAGGTTATGAAAAGGAAGTGTTGTAAATGTCGGGTTGAATTTGGAGGGTATCAAAACCAAAGCAAAATATAATGAAAGTAAAAATAAAATAGATAAGCCCCATAATTTATTATACCATACCTGTTCACACTGAAACACTTATCACAATATTCTGTGGATCTATATTAAAACATCTTGTTAAACTTTGTGACATTTACATTCTATGGAGGTCAGGTGCGAACGAACACCCCATAATATTATTAAACCATATTTTTTCAAACTGAAACATACTTATCAAAGTATACTTACGCAGATAGTTGTGAAAAATCTATATTAAAGTTTGTGCCTATTTCCATTCTATGGAGGTCAGGCGCGAACGCAGACCTCACAATTTTATTATACTCTCCATATTTAAGTTAAGACATACTTTTCAAAGTATCCTCATGTACATCTATATCAAAAACACATGCAAACGTTTTTCTTTTAATTTTTAAATTTTTTATTTCCATACTCTGTGGAGCGAGCGCGAACGCACACCCCACAATTTAAATTAACCACTGTTCTTCCAGATCAAACATACCTATTTCTGTGTCTCGACACATCGTCTATCATTATATGTAATCTGTTTTTATTTTAATAGTCAACTATATAGGAGCCTATTCGTGACCAGACACACACACATTCAGCTTATATATATATATATATATATATATTGGCAGCAAGTCTTTATTAAAACACGTCTGATTCAACACGATAGAATTATTCTTTTTTTTATTTTTTTTCTGGATATCTGGATATATCCATTTGCCGAGCGGCCTTTTTATATCAGATGGCATGTTGTATTAAATGGCGCCCAAAAATTGTAGTTCGGCCATGTTCCTGTCAAGCGACTGCTATCGATGTGTCCGATTATCATCAGGAGTGATTGGTGTTGTGTTCTAAATACACCAAACCTCAAACGAAAAGAAAACTACAAAAAAATCGCTCTTGATGATAATCGGACGCACCGATGAAAAGTGCCTCCGAGGAACATGGTAGAACTTTTGACCGCCATTTTATACACCATCTCAGCAGATATAAAAAAAAACACCCGTCGGCGAATGGAGAAAATATACAGGAAAATCGAAAAAAAATATATGTCTTGGTCAATCATACATGCTTGAAATTTGTGTGTGTGTGTGTGTGAGTGTGTGGGTGTGTGAGAGAGAAAGGGTGAGAGAAGAGAAAAAAACTTATTTACTTTTGCGTAATTCGAGAGCAGAGTGGAAATTTACTTTCTTTGTACAATTGTCAGTCTATGTCGTAAGTACCGTCTGCCGTTATGACGTCATTTGTTTTGCTGTTTCAGTCGAGAAGTGGAAAATTACTCGCTCGAGAAACATTAATAAAGTCTTAGATTGTTTATTGGCTCTCTTCCATAATTTTATCAAATCGTCCTTGTCCCCGCCACAAATTATCGCTCGTATCTATCATTGACTTGTAAATAAGATACGTTTAGCTGTATACAGTTATTGATTATGGTAAAGTGTCACCGCTAATCATCATTTTCAGTTGGTGATGAAAGAAACGACGAGCGGTTTGGGAATGTTAAATGCTATTAAAACACACACACCCACACACACACACACATATATATGTATATATATATATATATATATATATATGAATAGTTTTTTTTTGGAAAAAGAATTCCAGCAAAGTGCTCAAAGGAAAATCCGAAAAATAAGAGCGTATTTATATTTTGTACTTCGTTTGCAGAAAGTTGTTAGATAAGCTAAGCCAATACCCACCCCTGGGGGATGAGTATTTCCTGACAAGAGCTTGATATGGATATCTAAAACGGTCCTAATTATCGGGCTTGAAACCGACGGTACCAATGCCTTATCTCATTTAACAACGTTCTGTGCACAAAATACAATATATATCATCCACATAGAGTAATGTTTCGTTGTATCGCAATTCAGCAGTCCGGTTTGACTAGCAACTTTCCCTAGCCTAGGATTGCACGAACAACCATCGCATTGATAGTCGGAATCCCTACCCATTGGCCCATGGAAGCGACGCTCGTAAATGATTTCAACAAATGTTCATTTTAAACAAAGATTCGCCCACCACCTTTTTTTATATTGCTCAATTCACGTGTTTTATTTACAAACAAACAGCGAGTCCCGCATTTCTAGTGAGATATATTAGGGCAGTGCTCTACCTAAAGAACGGGACTTAAAATATATGATGTCATCTACACGAACATATATATATATATATATATATATATATATATATATATATATATATATATATATATATATAGTAGAAATGGTAATTAATAAAAACTGAAGAAAGTGCTCAACACTGTTGTAGAGCAAATATGCGTTTTATTTTTTATTACCGTATCTTTCTGTTAAGTTACATTATTGTTTCAGCTACTCGGCGTTTTTTTTTTTTTTTTGCCGTCTGTAGCTTCCTTAGACTTTTAAACGGCCGGGTAGCTGAAACAATAATGTAACTTAACAGAAAGATACCGTAATAAAAAATAAAACGTTAAATGTCTGGCAACGTCGGGTTTCCTTACGCGTATTTAATAGAATATGAACTATTTCAGTTTAACATACCTAACTACAACGTTTGTTTTAATTCGAAATTTCGTATATGTTGTAATGCATACATATACACGCATATATATATATATATATATATATATATATATATATATATATATATATATATATATATATATATATGCGTGTATATGTATGCATTACAACATATACGAAATTTCGAATTAAAACAAACGTTGTAGTTAGGTATGTTAAACTGAAATAGTTCATATTCTATTAAATACGCGTAAGGAAACCCGACGTTGCCAGACATTTAATGATGATTAACGAATGCTCAAAACTCCAATATTTTTTATTGCCATCGAATTCCATTAAATCGCGAACTTTTAATCGGACCGAGTGATTGCCTGAACGTAGTCTTAAGGTGTTCCATCAAGTATCATGTACGTAATTGAAAAAAAAGAATTTATTTGCATTTTCGTTGGTCGATACGTTTTTATGCTTAATAAGTTAAAGTGAGGTGTTCTTGGTTGGAGATTAGATTTCTTTTTTTGTTTATATTAATGTTATCTTTTATTCGATAAGGGATGATGTATTCTGCGTTGCCTGTTATTATTCATAACGTTAAATTCTTAAAAAGAAATAAAAAACAAAGTAAAATAAACGGTAAGAGACTGAGACTGTATGCACGCGAGTATTCGTTTTTGATCAATTCACTTCCTGTAAGTAAAACAATTATATTCGAGCTGAGATCAAAACACAACCTAAATACACTGAGCCAAGTACGATAACTATTAGATCAGTTTTCCACGGTATTTAAAAAGTGTTTACAAACAGATGAAAACCCATTGACACCCAAGTGCAAGTTTCCAGTTTTGACCCTTTAACACCTTTTCTGTAATTCGATTAAATATTTCCTGATGTCTCAATAGCCTATATACCAAATTTCTAGTCTGCAGATCAAAAATTCCTTGAGTATATGTTTGTGAAATGTTCACACACATTCTCACTTTTATAGATATATAATTTTACTGACTTAGTTTCTTCTTTTTTTTTTCATCATTTTATTTCATCCATTTTTATCTATTATTAAGTATTTTAATTCACATACATTTTCCGTTATTCGTAATTTTATTTATCTTTGTTTTATTTTTTTTCTATTTATCTTTCTCTTGTGTAACATCTTTTAATCTGTCTGTCCATTTTTTCACTTTGTTTCTTTTTTCCCTTTTATTTACGTACTATTTTACTTTTATGTTTCTAGATTATTTTTTTTAATTTATTTGCATTTAAAATATTTTCCTGCTATGTTTAAGGTGTAGTTCACTGATATTCTATTTCGTCTCAGTGTTCCTCCGTTTTGACAGATCATAATTTCTTTTAATACTGACAACCGAGACCTAAAATGAACCAAACATCGAGGTTCTTTAACGTCAAGCGTGTGAGTTCCATATAAAACAGTTATTTTAATTTGAATAAAATAAAATAAAATACGCACATAGTGCGCTTGAAACCAAATCACAACGTAATATTAGGAAATAAACAAATATTTCACTTGTTTGAAATTTATAACAAATATTTCGGAGCTATACGCAATCCTCAATGTGTTTTTTCTTTTTTTTCTACTTCTTCCTTGCCATGTTGTAAATTTTGAGAGAGAAAAGTAGGTTTGTAAATAACCGCGCATTCTATCTGAGCGGTTGTATTTTGAAATGTTGGAACAGTTCGTAGTCCACGCGAGAATAACGTCAAGGGTGTGAGTTCCATATAGAAACGTTTCTTTCTCCAACTTTATTACATGACAAGGAAGAAGAAAAAAAAAGGAAACAACAGGATGAGTATTGTTGGTTGGTTGGTTGTTTTTGTTTCACGGCATATCAACCCTTTCCCGGTTATTTAATGTCGAATCCAAAGATTTTGAAGAACATTTCTTTTAATAGAGTATATTTGTTTTTTTCAAGTCGATTCCTATTTAACCCATAGTTGGAACCCTAACAGGTACTCCCGGGTCAGAGTGGACCTGGGAGTAATGGTAATTAAAGGGTGGGTCCACACTACCTAAAGCCCGCAAGCTGGGTCCTCACCACTGGATATAGTTTAAGGTCATATCCAGGACCCAGGATGAGGATGGAGTATTGATCAGAAATATATTTGCTTTAAACTTTAAACAAGCAAAATATTTGTTTATTTCCTATTATTACGTTTTGATTTGGTTTCAAACGCATTTGATGCGTATTTTATTTTATCGATGTCATCGTTTTTTTTTTCTTTGCAAAACACCATGAATATTTTATATAACAAATTTGAAATCTGGAGATCAAAAATTCGTTTAGTCTATTGGTTGAGCTGTTTCCAAACACACATATTCTTACTTTTATAGATATACTTGCAAGCCGCCTGGCGTTGCCCTGTCGTAAAGTACGCATAAATATTATAGTGTAATTCATACAGATCATGAGACATGTGCCTACGTGTATTATGTTTTTTCTAGACAATTTTATACTTGTAAGTAAAAAAAATACTAAACGGTTAAAATAAAAAAAAACTTTTACAAAACAACTAAACTAAACATAAACATTTGTAAATGTTGAAGACATTAAAGCATTAAGACTTCTTTTCATAAATAACTGCATTCAACATCAAATAACGCGATAAGTGCGGATATCCCTTGGTCTAAACAATTTCCCCATATGTATAAAGATTTGAATATAAAAAAGATAATTAGACATACTTTTAAAAAAAAATTACTGATTCGTTTTTAAATAAAACTCGAATGCAGTTTATATGGGGTTAGATAAAAAAAAAAGAAAAGAAATTCGATTAATAACTAAGTTTAAGACTGTGGAAATAAGGATTGGTTATTCTGAGCTCGACTCAAAGCAGCAGCACGTATGCTGGGCGACAATCAGTTACTTAGTATATAATTTAGTTACCTAGTATATAATTAACCACAATATGGGGTGCGTTATTTAAATATAATCGATAATATATACAATAATACATAAATAATAATATTCATATATTGTAATAATTATTCGTAAGAAATACTGATATGTATATCTGAAATATAAATAGGTTTTAGGCTCCCAATAATACTTACTTTAACAGCCGGCAAGGACACGTAAGGAAGTGGTCAAAGTATTTGGGGGGGCACGTAAAAGTGATATTTTCGTGGCGGTCGAAGGATTAATTCTCGTTGTGGGCAAAAAAGACAATTTTGATTCACTTAGGACCCGTATCCAGTTATTGTTGAAGCAACGAGAGAATGCTACCTCCGTGAAATTAAAAAAAAAAAAGGCATCCGTTCGAAATTCCATCCAGATTCTCGAGTCCGACAAGAACATTGCCGAGTTTGTCAAGATACATCAAAGGAAAAAAATGGCGATTAAATCAACCGAAATGTGAAAATTGCAATAAATATGAAAACGGTTGTTGGAAGGATCTAAATAATGCGAACAACGCATAAACGGTTGTCATGTCTTTTTATGAATCCGTCTCTCTTTCTTGCCATAAATGTTTGTATTTTTACATTTATTTGTGTGTTTTTTCAAGTTTTTCGACTCTCTATTTATATTTTAAACTAGAAGATTTGACCGACGTTGCCCGGTATGAAACGTAAACAAAAATATTAAACGTAAAGTTAAATTCTTTTAAAAAAATATAGTTAAAACAACGAAATAATATATATATATATATATATATATATATAAGCGAAAATGTATGTTCGCTTTTTGTGTATGTCCAAGAAAGGCTTTTTTCAGAGAAGCGGTCGGTCGCCTAACAACTTTTAAAAACTTTTTATATAACATGTAAATCGTAATATCTCAGATTTAACAACGGAACTCGCCTATCTATTCAATTTGCTCGACTTCGGGAAGATAAATATTCAACAGTTTTCGCTCGCCGCATGTAGGTAAGGCCTTTTCCTATAATGTTTCCCCCTACCCCCAACGTCTTGGGTGGGAGGGAAGCATTCCCGCACTAAATAAAATGCAACCCGCAGTAAAAAGTTGACTTCATTAAGTCATTAAAACGTTCACCTGCTAATTTAAGTAATTAATAAATTCAAACGTGTTCCGTTAGCATCTCGCGGTGGCGCAATGGTTAACGTCGCACTTTTTTTTTCACATTTTAATTTACAACTTTGCCTCAAGCGTTCGGGTTCGATCCTCATACTTACCTACCAAAACATTTTTTTTAAATATTTTAACCCTCCCTCCGGAGTTTTGATTTACCCAAACCACACACACCTCCAAACACCCGGGCAACGCCGGGTACCCATCGCTAGTATCTAATAAAAGAAAGAATCCAATTGTATTTTGTTTGGTCCATAGGTTTTTACTCTTAACTGTTTAAAACGAGGTGTTATAGTATGGAGACAGATTTCGTCATTTCTGCAATAATTTTATCTTTATACTATAAGATGGACCCGACGTTGACTGTTATAAAACAAAGTTAAATTCTTAAAAAAGGAAAAAAAAAGGAAAAAAAAAACAAAACGGAAAGGAACTAAAACAGACGCATGCGAGCATTAGGCTTTATCTAAACAGTTCACTTCGTATAAGTAAAATAATCCTCAAGCTAAAATCGAAACCAAAGCCTAAAGACAGCGAGTCAAGTAGGAGTACCATTAGACCAGCTTGCTACAGTCTTTGAAATCTTTTCCACATGTCTGAATATTTTATATAACAAATTTGAAATCTGGAGATCAAAAATTCGTTTAGTCTATTGGCTGAGTTGTTTCCAAACACACATATTCTTACTTTTATAGATATACTAGCAAGCCGCCTGGCGTTGCCCTGTCGTAAAGTACGCATAAATATTATAGTGTAATTCATACAGATAATGAGACATGTGCCTACGTGTATTATGTTTTTTCTAGACAATTTAATACTA